>NC_056628.2:65651633-65954206 GCF_002870075.4 Lactuca sativa
GAGGAACTTCAGCAGGGATTGTACCGCCCCTGCACCTATGATACAAACATCAGAGTTGTTGTGTTTCCATTGCAACTAGAGGGGCCACAAGAAGGCCAATTGCCCCCAGTTGACAGTAGCAGCGCCAGTGAAGGCGCCAGCTCTAGCGACCCTGCGGATTACTGATGGCCGGCAGGGCAAGGCAGAGGCTCCAGTGGTGAGGAGCCGGGCATTTCAGCTGACTACCGAGGAGGCACGCAGCGCACCCGATGTGGTGACGAGTATGATTCTTTCCCACTGTTTTATTTATATGATGTTGATATGTGCTCTGTATATATGTGTTTAGGATCGTTCCATGTGATTGGTATCCTAGTTCAGGTGTTGTTGGACTCGGGTGCCACCCGACCGTTCATTTCTCTTGCGCTTAGCAAGAAGTTCACTGAGTCTTCGGGCATGTTGGATTGCTCTTTAGAGGTAGAGATTGCCGATGATCAATCAGTGCGAGCATTAACAGTGTTCAGAGATTGCGTTCTGAGGTTATTTGAGGAGCGCTACTTGGTGTATTTGGTTCCTATTCCGTTGCGTAGGAACAAGGTGATTATAGGCATGGATTGGTTAAGCCCTAATGGGGCGGTGATAGATTGCGCACAGCAGCTGGTGCGAATCAGGACCCCAAATGGGGGAGAGTTGGTAGTCCATGGCGAGAGGCCACAACATGGACCCACAGTATGTTCGGCGGCGAGATCTAGGCGCTACCTTCAGTAGGGTTGCATGGGATATGTCACGTATGTTATGGATATCCGGGAGGCGGGTAAGGCGACGGTGAGCAAGGTCCCGGTGTTGCAGGACTACACATACATGTGCCCAGAGGAGCTTCCTTGGATACCTCCAGAGCAACAGGTGGAGTTCAGGATCGACCTAGTCCCTGGTGCGGCTCCGATAGCCAAGGCACAATATCGGTTGGCTCCTCCTGAGATGCAGGAATTGTCTACACAGCTGCAGGAGCTATTAGACAAGGGATTCATTAGACCGAGCAATTCACCCTGGGGAGCCCCAATTCTATTTGTGAAGAAGAAGGACGGGTCGCATCGGATGTGTATAGATTACTGGGAGATGAACAAGGTAACGGTGAAGAACCGTTACCCACTCCCGAGGATTGATGACCTATTTGACCAGCTACAGGGAGCATCTTGGTTTTCCAAGGTTGATCTGCGTTCAGGATATCATCAGATGATGGTCAGAGAGGAGGATGTGCAGAAGACTGCGTTTCGGACGCGCTATGGCCACTACGAATTTGTGGTGATGCCCTTCGGGCTCACCAATGCTCCTGCCGCGTTCATGGACCTCATAAACCGCGTGTGTAGACCGATGTTAGACCGATCTGTGATAGTGTTTATTGATGATATATTGGTTTATTCCAAGACGCAGGAGGAGCACCTGCGGGAGGTGCTGGAGACTTTGAGGAAGGAGAACTTGTATGCTAAGTTCTCCAAGTGTGAGTTCTGGTTGCGCGAGGTGCAGTTCCTCGGACATCTCGTCAACCAGAACGGGATCTTAGTGGACCCGACCAAGGTAGAGGCTGTGATGAGATGGGAAGTTCCAAAGTCTCCATCTGATATTCGAAGTTTCCTAGGATTAGCAGGCTATTATCGGAGATTCATTCGGGATTTCTGTGACACCCTAATTTTTTTTTTTTGCAAAATTTTTTGAACTTTTAGAACCCATCTTAAATTAAATTAAAACAACTGAAATAGTCATAACATAATTCATCTACTTAAAAATCTTATAAAATGAGTGCGGAAGTAATAATAATAATAAGGTCCCAACAAAAATAACTAGTAGTGATGTCCCGGTGCTCCATGTCAAGCCCTAGCCTCTTTAATCTTAACACCTGAAAAGTTATAAGGGAAACCATAAGCACAAAGCTTAGTGAATTCAAACACAGACATTGTACTAACATTCATATTTACTAACCCTAATCCATTTTCCAATTATAGTTTTATAATAAGGGCAAAGAACGAATCAACGCCAATAATACAAGAAGGACTTGTAGGTTTGAGCCGCACCAGGAACATCCCGTATCACTTGGCCCTAATCATCGCACCTCATGATGAGTATTACGTTGGTGATCTTACCTACCCACCGCACCGGTAAATCCGTATCCTTTGGTGGTGTCCCCATATCCATGATTAGTTACATACAGTGCACATGTACGAATTAAAACAATACTTATATAGCATGCTTTTATAATAAATTCAAATAATCACACACGAGCTAACTAGCAAACACAATCATCAATACAACGGTGTGAGAGAACTCACCTTGAGTGAGTAGTAAGGATAGATAAGAATCAAATAATGCTACCAAGCTTGAGCAAACTTCAAAACCTCACCTAAGAATGACTAAAGGTTAGAAAGGAGAAGTAATGAAGCTATGAGTTGAGAAAAGAGTAATCACAGCAAGGTCTCTAAAATAGACCTACTGTTTAAAATGGATTTACTCCAAAATCTAAAACAGAAACATAGATTTAACTAAATTCTATAGGAACTATGATTGCTCAGGATTCCACAACTATAAAGAACTCATTCTAACTCCAAAAGATGAATTAAATATGAATTTTACAAAATGGTGTATCACTTCTGTCTCCAACAATACAGCCAAGTGATGTTGGCCAATTCTACCTAACTTGTGAGTAGAATTCGTCCAAAAAAAATTAATATCAGTAAAGGACATACAAATGAAAGTCTCAGAGTTGGAACTGAATGAAAATCATCTCCCAAACTCCAGATATAAAATTCACATTGTGGACAATCACAGCACTAGCAAAAGCTGGTGACTGCCCACTGATCTGGAGTGTGGATCCATTCTAACCAATTTATAATTGGAAATAACACCCCATCTTCTCCAGATCTTAAATTCATGATATACGTAACATATAGAAACTTGGAATCACTCTGGATCCTTTTCCAAGCCTTAGAAATAATGAAAACAAAATGACATATCAGAACAGACCCGGATCAGACCTAACAGCAAAGATGCCATTCTTTTCCATAGATAAAGTCCTTATCAGTGAGGTTAGCCTTCTTAAGAACGTTAGCCAACTCAAATTTTTAACTTTTGGAACTGGTTTGGGGTCGGTTTGAGTTCTAGATCTCAAGATATGAGTTTTACAAAATGACTACAGATCTGATGGAAAATAGAATCGTAGCCACCCGTGATTCCTTTTTGGCTTATCCATCCTTCTCCCTTTGAAATACATTTTAAGATGTGTTCATCATCCCAATTTAGTCCTCATGATCATGGTGGTACTAAAAAGGGTTAGGTATCATTAGGATTTCATTTTGCCACAAGATTGTAATAACAATCAACATGAAAATGAACATAAAGCACATAAAATCACCATTCTCCCTTTTAGGGTTTCCATGATCTTTTACCACATGTAATCCCCTAGATCCATCATCCACCATATATGGGATGAAGATAGGATCTTGAGATTATGTATAACATACAATTACAAATCAAATAAGAAGGAGAAGAAGTGAAGATGAAATCATAAAACTAGAACAAGGTTATGAATCAAGTTGTAAGAAATGATAAGGAGGTTCATACCAATATGAATCAACGCTGGAAATGAACAAGAATTAAGCTCCAAACAACATCCCCTTGGATGCTCTTGATCCCAAAGAGATAGAGAACGATTTTAGAGAGAGAGAGAGAGGGAGGGTTTAGAGTGTTTTTCTTGTGTGTGTTCCAAATGACTCAATTAACACATTAAGTACTATCTACTAGATGGACTTTGCAAATAGGCCCATAGTCCATGGACTTCAATAAAAGGAGTTTACAAGATGATCAAAAGAGTCCAATAACATAAGAAATCAAACATTGGTTAAATAAATTAACCCAAGGTTACAAGGATAATTAAATTAAAATAACCAAACGTACCGTGAAAAACCGGGGCGTTACAACTCTCCCCCACTAAGAACGGACTTCGTCCTTGAAGTCAACACCTAGAAACAGATCCGGATAATGAGCCCGCATCTCGCATTCCGTTTCCTAAGTCCATTCCGAACCCTTCCTATGTTGCCACTGCACCTTAACCAGGTTTATAGTCTTGTTGTGGAGAGCTTTCGTCTTTCGTTCTAAAATAGCGATTAGTTTCTCAACATAATTGAGACGCTCGTTAATCTATATGTCCTCCAGTGGTATCACAGCAGTCTCATCAACAATGCATTTTCGTAACTGAGACACGTGGAACGTATTATGAATTAGACTAAGCTCGTCAGGAAGCTCTAAACGGTAAGCCACCTTCCCCACACGGGCTACGACCTTGTAGGGTCCAATGAATCGAGGTCCGAGCTTTCTCCGCTTCCGAAATCGAATCACACCTTTCCAGGGGGAGACTTTAAGCAACACATAATCTTTGGAGCGTCTTTTGTCGGCATAACTTTTCTGACGATTGCTCGCTGTGACCAAATGATCCCGAATCACTTGGATTTTCTCCGTAGTCTGTAGCACGATATCGGTACTCCCAAGTACCCTCTACCCAACCTCGCCCCAACAAACGGGCGTCCTGCACTTCCTCCCGTACAAGGCTTCATACGGAGGCATTTTAATGCTCGAGTGATAGCTGTTGTTATAAGAAAACTCTGCTAGATGTAGATGGTCATCCCAACTACCCCCAACATCAATCGCACACGCCCTAAGCATGTCCTCCAAGGTCTGAATCGTCCGCTCACTTTGCCCGTCTGTCTGCGGATGGAAGGCGGTACTAAAATGTAATCGTGTGCCCAATTCCTCTTGAAACTTCCTCCAGAACCGAGAGGTAAATCGGGTGTCTCGATCGGAGACGATAGAAACGGGCACCCCATGTAATGAGACAATCTCCCGAACAAAGATCTCGGCTAATTTCTCCGCCGATGAGCTCTCCTTTATAGCCAGAAAGTGAGCACTCTTAGTCAAACGATCAACAATCACCCATATCGTATCGGATCCTCGGGCAGTTCTAGGAAGTTTTGTAATGAAGTCCATGGTTAGATGCTCCCATTTCCATTCAGGAATCTCCAATGGTTGCAACTTCCCATGCGGTTTTTGGTGTTCCGCCTTGACCTTCCGACAAGTCATACATTCTTCCACAAATCGAGCCACATCATTCTTCATTCCATGCCACCAGTAAGCTTCATGAAGGTCCCGATACATTTTAGTAGCACCAGGATGGATAGAAAATTTTGATTTATGAGACTCATCCATTAGGGTTTTCCGATTTCCCACGATATATGGAACCCAAACCCTACCGTAGCGAGTAAGCAAACCCCGCTCGTCTCGTTCCATCTTAGGCAACTCTTTCCCAATCTTCTCACGCCTGATGTTTTCCTCCAGTATTGCCGTCTTTTGGGCGTCCCGGATTAGATCTAACAAAGACGACACCATCGTGATTCGGAGACACTTAGCTCGAAGCGGTTCGGCAGATTGTTTACGACTGAGAGCATCAGCTACCACATTAGCTTTACCGGGGTGGTAGTGAATTTCACAATCATAATCTTTTACCACATCCAACCATTGGATCTGCCTCATATTCAAATCCCGCTGCTCGATCAAATATTTCAGACTCTTATGGTCAGTGTATATGATAAACTTCACTCCATAGAGATAGTGTCTCCAAATCTTAAGAGCAAAAACAACAGCCCCAAGCTCCAAATCATGAGTGGGGTAGTTTCGTTCGTGGGGTTTCAGCTGTCGGGAGGCATAGGCTATCACCCTATCTCGTTGCATTAACACGGCACCAAGACCTTGAAGCAATGCATCATAGTAAACCACCATATCCTCAACCCCATCAGGTAAGGCCAAAATCGGAGCATCACACAATCGTTTCCTTAACTCATCAAACGCCAGCTACTGCTCCGGGCCCCAAACGAAATTCATTGATTTCTTGGTCAATCAGGTGAGTGGTAAGGCGATTTTAGAGAAATTTTCAATGAACCTCCGGTAATAACCAGCTAAACCCAAGAAACTGCGAATTTCAGAAGGTGTTTTCGGAATCTTCCATTGTTTAACCGCATCAACCTTGGCTTGATCGACCTTAATACCGTGTTTGTTTACCACATGCCCCAAGAACTGAACTTCTTCCAACCAAAATTCACACTTTGAGAATTTAGCATAAAGCCTTTCTCTTGCCAGAGTTTCCAGAATCTCCCGAAGGTGTTGCTGATGCTCATCTTTGCTCTTAGAATAGACTAAGATATCATCTATGAGCACTATGAGCGAACGGTCAAGCATCAGGCTACACACCCGGTTCATGAGATCCATAAACGCTGCGGGTGCATTGGTGAGCCCAAAAGGCATCACCACGAATTCAAAGTGCCCATATCGAGTACGGAATGCTGTTTTCTCAATGTCTTCTTCATGAACCCGCATCTGATGGTAACCGGAACGTAAATCAATCTTGGAAAACCAAGATGCTCCCTGAAGCTGATCGAAAAGATCGTCAATACGTGGCAACGGGTACCTATTCTTTATCGTGCGCTTGTTTAGCTCCCTATAATCAATACACATTCGCTGGGATCCATCTTTCTTCTTCACAAATAGAATAGGAGCACCCCAAGGCGAGCAACTTGGCCGTATAAACCCTTTATCACTTAGTTCTTGAAGTTGATCTTGGAGCTCTTTCATTTCAGGTGGTGCCAAGCGGTAAGGAGATTTCGCTACCGGAGTCGCACCTGGCACCAAATCAATGCAAAACTCCACTTGTCGAATAGGTGGCAAGCCAGGGAGTTCCTCCGGAAAGACATCGCTGAAGTCAGAAATGATAGGAACGTCGTCTAGTGCTATAGCAGAAGAGCAAGAAGCCATAGCTAGACTGGGAATGTCCCCCTGAATAATAAGTTCTCTACCTCTAGGGTTTCGAACACGAACTTGCTTCTTACGACAGTGGATTTCCGCATCAAACGCATCTAGCCAATCCATGCCTACGATAACGCAGAGCTCTCGCATCGCAATAGGGATAATATCAATAGGGAATTCAACTCTAGAAAACTCGAGAGTGCAACCCCGATAAACATCGGTGAAATAAATAGTGCGGTTGTCGGCAACTTCGACAACCATTGGGCGAGCCAATTTTCCGATACTACACCCCAAACGATTAATAAACGTGCGAGATACAAAAGAATGGGTAGCACCGCTATCAAACATAACAACAGCAGGCTCGTAATCTAGCAAATAAGTGCCTGATTTACCACATACAATCATGTAAACAATTCTAACTACCATTTATTAAATAATGGCAGGAGAGAAAAGAAAAAAAAAAGAAATTTACCTGCCATTGTCGTGGTAATCACCGGCTCATCCGCAGTCATCTGGTGAGCACGACCTCGTGTCACCATAGTGGGTCCCTTAGAAGACGATGCAATTGTAGGATTTGTACCCCCGCCTCCTTTACCAGCCTTTAACTTCGGGCATTCGGGCTTCTTGTGTCCCGTCTCGTTGCAGTGATAGCAAACGGGAGCAACAGAAGTAATCTGAGGAACTGCACTTGCAGGGGGAGCCCTACAATTCTTCCAATGATGCCCTGGCTTTTTACACTTGTAGCATATCAACGGATTTTTCTCGCAATGACCTGAAGACGGCCTGTACTCATACCTTGACTTATCACCCTACTTTTGCTTTTTCTGGGCATCTCCGGATGTCTTGGAGGAGGTGTCATTGGCCTTCCTCTTGGACTGGGTCTGCAACTCGATTTCCCTCCTCCTCGCTGCATCCATGATCGCGGATAAAGTCGGGAGCTCCTGCATGCTAACGAATTCCCGAATCTCGGTACGTAGAATGGTAGTGTATTGGCTGACCAACCAGGCCTCGTTCCCAGCAAACGAGGGACAAAAAAATAGCATCTCCAAGAACTTGGCGTTCAGGTCGCTAACAGACTCAGTAGTTTGCTGTAAGGCCATGAACTCTTGCTGCATCCGCTGCTGCTCCACCTTGGGCACATATTGTGCCTCGAACCTCTCCATAAATTGGGCCCAAGACATGGACCTCACTTCTTCTTCGTTTAATAGAGCGGTGATGGTGTTCCACCATGTCTTTCCCCTTTTTCGCAGCTGATTCATGGCGATCACAACTTTGTACTGATCCGGACACCCAACAGTCATGAAGGCGCCCTCAACATCTGACACCCAGTGCTTAGCAGCAACCGGGTCAGATTCACCGTTCCAAAGAGGAGGACTACACTTGCTGAACTTCTCGAAGTAGTATGCCGAATCCCGAACGGGCGGAGCTGATAACGCTCCCCTGGGAATAGCTGCGAGGCGCTCATCCAGAAGAGCTTTGAACTGGTTGATTATGTCATTGGTCACGCCCGGGATTAGTTCGTTGAAAGCGTTATTGAATTCCTCAGCGACAATATTCCTAACTTGCTCCATTTGGAGCTGATTAAGGCGAGCAGGCGGAGCCATCTGTATCCGTAGAAGGAGGAAAATATTTAGAAATAATTCAGCCTAGATATTTCTAGGAAGACGAAACACTCAGCTTGCCGAAAATTTCTCAACCTTGCCCCGTCCCGAAACCGGCACCGATGTTTCAAATAGTAGGGGCCCTTCTACTACCTTCCACACAAGTTCCAATTTCGCATTCGCGTCTAGTTTCAAAATTTCCAGCTCGCTCTAGTCGTTAGTTGTACAACTCTCTCACATGTTAACATTAAATAAGTATGTAATCTAACATTTTAAGACTAGTAGAATCCAATTCATAGTCAACAATTTAACATAAACATTTAACATAAGAAATAAGGCTTACTTGGCTGGCCGACTGACACACCGCGACATCTTCCACTACTAGTCTTCAGAAAGTTTGAAAAATCTTTTAAAAAGAAAATAAACTCTTATAGAGCCTCAAATTTGTGTCTAGAACATCCACAAGAATGCCTAGTTCCCTCAAATTGTGGCTCTGATACCAACTTGTGACACCCAAAATTTTCTTTTTTTGCAAAAATTTTAAACTTTTAAAACCCATCTTACATTAAATTAGAACAACTGAAATAGTCATAACATAATCCATCTACTTAACAATCTTAGAAAATAAGTGCGGAAGTAATAATAATAATAAGGTCCCAACAAAAATAACTAGTAGTGATGTCCCGGTGCTCCATGTCAAGCCCTAGCCTCTTTAATCTTAACACCTGAAAAGCTATAAGGGAAACTGTAAGCACAAAGCTTAGTGAATTCAAACACAGACATTGTACTAACATTCATATTTACTAACCCTAATCCATTTTCCAATTATAGTTTTATAATAAGGGCAAAGAACGAATCAACGCCAATAATACAAGGACTTGTAGGTTTGAGCCGCACCGGGAAGATCCCGTATCACTTGGCCCTAATCACCGCACCTCATGATGAGTATTACGTTGGTGATCTTACCTACCCACCGCACCGGTAAATCTGTATCCTTTGGTGGTGTCCCCATATCCATGATTAGTTATATACAGTGCACATGTACGAATTAAAACAATACTTATATAGCATGCTATTATAATAAATTCAAATAATCACACACGAGCTAACTAGCAAACACAATCATCAATACAACGGTGTGAGAGAACTCACCTTGAGTGAGTAGTAAGGATAGCTAAGAATCAAATAATGCTACCAAGCTTGAGCAAACTTCAAAACCTCACCTAAGAAGGACTAAAGGTTAGAAAGGAGAAGTAATGAAGCTATGAGTTGAGAAAAGAGTAATCACAGCAAGGTCTCTAAAACAGACCTGCTGTTTAAAATGGATTTACTCCAAAATCTAAAACAGAGACATAGCTTTAACTAAATTTTATAGGAAACTATGATTGCTCAGGATTCCACAACTATAAAGAACTCATTCTAACTCCAAAAGATGAATTAAATATGAATTTTACAAAATGGTGTATCACTTCTGTCTCCAACAATACAGTCAAGTGATGTTGGCCAATTCTACCTAACTTGTGAGTAGAATTAGTCCAAACCAAAATTAATAGAAGTAAAGGACATACAAATGAAAGTCTCAGAGTTGGAATTGAATGAAAATAATCTCCCAAACTCCAGATATAAAATTCACATTGTGGACAATCACAGCACTAGCAAAAGCTGGTGACTACCCACTGATCTGGAGTGTGGATCCATTCTAACCAATTTATAATTGGAAATAACACCCCATATTCTCCAGATATTAAATTCATGATATAAGGAACATATAGAAACTTGGAATCACTCTGGATCCTTTTCCAAGACTTAGAAATGATGAAAACAAAATGACATATCAGAACAGACCCGGATCAGACCTAACAGCAAAGATGCCATTCTTTGCCATAGATAAAGTCATTATCAGTGAGGTTAGCCTTCTTAAGAAAGTTATCCAACTCAATTTTTGAACGTTTGGAACTGGTTTGGGGTCGGTTTGAGTTCTATATATCAAGATATGAGTTTTACAAAATGACTACAGATCTGATGGAAAACAGAATCGTAGCCACCCATGATTCCTTTTTGGCTTATCCATCCTTCTCCCTTTGAAACACATTTTAAGATGTGTTCATCATCCCAATTTAGTCCCCATGATCATGGTGGTACTAAAAAGGGTTAGGTATCATTAGGATTTCATTTTTCCACAAGATTGTAATAACAATCAACATGAAAATGAACATAAAGCACATAAAATCACCATTCTCCCTTTTAGGGTTTCCATGATCTTTTACCACATGTAATCCCCTAGATCCATCATCCACCATATATGGGGTGAAGATAGGACCTTGATATGATGTATAAAATACAATTACAAATCAAATAAGAAGGAGAAGAAGTGAAGATGAAATCATAAAACTAGAACAAGGTTATGAATCAAGTTGTAAGAAATGATAAGGAGGTTCATACCAATATGAATCAAGGCTGGAAATGAACAAGAATTAAGCTCCAAACAGCATCCTCTTGGATGCTCTTTATCCCAAAGAGATAGAGGACAATTTTAGAGAGAGAGGGAGGGTTTAGAGTGTTTTTCTTGTGTGTGTTCCAAATGACTTAATTAACACATTAAGTACTATCTACTAGATGGACTTTGCAAATAGGCCCATAGTCCATGGACTTCAATAAAAGGAGTTTACAAGATGATCAAAAGAGTCCAATAACATAAGAAATCAGACATTGGTTAAATAAATTAACCCAAGGTTACAAGGATAATTAAATTAAAATAACCAAACGTACCGTGAAAATCCGGGGCGTTACAATTTCTCCAAGATATTTGTACCCCTGACACGGCTGACGAAGAAATATGTGGTCTTTCGATGGGGGCCTGAGCAGCAGGCAACGTTCGAGACTTTGAAACATAAATTATGCGAGGCGCCAATCTTAGCCCTGCCAGAGGGCATGGAGGATTTTATGGTGTACTGTGATGCGTTCATCTTAGGGTTGGGCGCAGTGCCGATGCAGAGAGGGCATGTCATCGCCTACGCGTCGAGGCAGCCGAAGCCTCACGAGGCGAATTACTTGACGCATGAGGGGCTGTTGTGTTCGCCCTCAAGATTTGGCGTCATTACCTCTATGGGGTTCATTGTACCATCTACACGGACCATAAGAGTTTGAGGTACCTCATGGATCAGCCGAATCTGAACATGAGGCAGCGTCGGTGGTTGGACGTGGTGAAGGATTATGACTGTGAGATCCTTTACCACCCAGGGAAGGCCAATGTGATGGCCGATGATCTTATCCGTAAGGCAACACCGATCAAAGGCGTGTGCATGAGGATGACAGTAGTGACTCCGTTGTTAAAGCAAATTCGGGAGGCTCAGCAGGAGGCTATGAAGGAGGAACATCGGAAGAGCGAGCGTATAGTGGGTCAGGTTTCCTCCTTCGATTATGATAGCCGAGGGTTATTTACACTACACTGCAGCGTGTGGGTACCATATCACGGGGGTGTGTGCCAGGTTCTGATGGAGGAGGCGCACAAATCCTGATTCTCCATTCATCACGGGGTGACGAAGATGTATAGAGATCTTCGTCTAGACTATTGGTGGCCCTGCATGAAACGGGATGTAGTTTGGTACGTTGAGCGGTGCTTGACCTGTAGGACGGTCAAGGCCGAACACCAGAGGCCACACGACAAGATGCAACCGTTGAATATTCCGCTGTGGAAATGGGAAGACATCACGATGGATTTTATCACCAAGCTTCCCAGTACCGCACGAGGAGTGGATTCTATATGGGTTAACGTGGATCGGTTGACCAAGAGCGCCCACTTCATACCGATCCAGGAGAGTATCTCGGCAGAGAAGTTGGCCGATATCTACATTCGAGAGGTGGTGGCGCGACACGGAGTGCCAGTCTCCGTGATTTCAGACAGGGATGTACGGTTTACTTCCAGGTTTTGGAAGAAGTTCCATGACGAGCTTGGCACTCGTCTTCATTTTAGCACCGCCTTTCACCCGCGGAAAGATGGTCAGAGTAAGCGGACCATCCAGACTCTGGAGGATATGTTGCGGGCGTGTGTGCTGGACTTTGGTGGTAGCTGGGATACTTATCTCCTTTTGGCTAAGTTCTCATATAACAACAACTACCATGTGAGTATTGACGGTCCTCCCTTTGAGATGTTATATGGGAGGAGGTGCAGGACCCCAATATGTTGGGGTGAAGTTGGCCAGAGGGTCATGGGGAGCACCGAAGTGGTGCTCAAGACGACCAAGAGGATTCAGCAGGTTCGGAGCAGGCTTCATACTGCACAGAGTCGGCAGAAAAGTTATGCCGACAAGCGTTGTTCAGACCTAGAGTTCCAGGTCGGAGATATGGTTCTCCTGAAGGTATCGCCTTGGAAATGCGTCATCCGATTCAGGAAGCGGGGCAAGTTGGGCCCAAGGTACATTGGACCATTCAGGGTTGTAGCCCGGGTGGGCAAGGTAGCATACAGGTTGGATCTATCAGCCGAACTCAGTCAGATCCACAACACTTTCCATGTTTCGCAACTGCGGAAGTGCCTGGTGGACGACACCGTAGTGGTGCTTTTGGAGGACATCCAGGTTGATGGCAGCTTGAATTACATTGAGAGGCCAGTGGCAATCCTCGACCGGAAGTCGAAGGATTTGAGGAACAAGAGGGTGGAACTCGTGAAGGTGCAATGGCAGCACCGGAAGGGGTCAGAGTGGACTTGGGAGCCGGTGGAAGAGATGATGGAGCACTACCCCGAGCTGTTTTAGGAACGAGCAGCAGACTTCAAGGACGATGTCTAAAATAAGTGGGGGAGATTTGTAGCACCTGGTTTTTGGTACGTATTCTTTGTGATTAACTCTTTAAATATTTTCATTTTGGCCTTGGACTCGGCGAGTTGATGGGCTAACTCGTCGAGTAGAAGCAGGACAAGACGCGAGGTTTAAGCTATGGACTCGGCGAGTTGGTACTAGTCGGACAAAAACCCTAATCCGAGGGTTTGCACCCTATTTAAACACTTTAACTTGGCCTGTTTCATCCCATTTACCTCCAGAGAACCTCCATAGCAAACCTTAGCCGTTGTTGAAGCAAATTAGAGCATTTGAAGAGTTTTTGGTGTGCTTGTGATCCAAGGTAGGAAGAGAAGCTTGAAGGAACAAGGAAGGACTGATGGGGATCCGAATTGGTGCATCATTTGCAACTCATTCAAGGTAAAAAAAAGTCTGTACCCTGATCTTCCAATTGTTAGATCCCATTTTGGTGGAGTTTTAGGGCTTTATGAGCCATTTTAGCTAGCCAACCATGAATGCAAGCATGGTTGGGGATGAGGGTGTGGATCTAGGACCCTTAAAGGGTCACAAAGCAGAAAGGGGGTGCTTTTCCACCCAAGAAAGGCTCCATGCAACTCAAGGGTTTGTTTTAGGACCTTTTGAGCTTAAAGTCCCATGCAAGCACGTAAAGGTTGTGACTTTACGTGCTAGAATGGTCCTAGGAGCATAGATCTATCCTTTGATCAAGAGTTGTGCATCAGAAATCGAAGATCTAGTGAGAATATGCAACAAACTCGGCGAGTCCAAGCTTGTGTCCCAAATCAGTTGAGGGTCAAAAGGACCCAGTTGAGTGTGGAAAGCTTTTAGGGAGTCCCGGGGAGTGACCCAACGTTCTGGACTAAGCCATTGTTCGGGATATTCATGGTACTCGACAATTGCATGAGCAGACTCAGCGAGTCCAAGGCAATCTTCATATGGATGAAGATGAACTCGACGAGTTGTTCATACGACTCGGCGAGTCAAGGACAGGACATGTTTATCAGATGAAGATGAACTCGACGAGTTGTTCATACAACTCGACGAGTCGGATGAAGATTCAGTCGATGTTCATTTAGAAGGAAAACTCGTCGATTCATTGCCTAACTCGACGAGTAGAGTCAGGGATATGGATAAATGGAGGGATAGGGATTCGGCGAGTTGGCAAGCCAACTCGGCGAGTCAGGTCAACTGGAAGTTGAGTTTGACCTTGACATTGACTTGGTAGGGGTAGGATGGTCATTTTACCCTAAGGTCAGTTAGCAGTGTTTGATTAAGTGTTTTGTGGGAAATGCAGCCGGAGGATTTCCGGAGCAGCGGCAGCAGATACACAGTTCCCGCACAGATCAGCAGCTACTTCGAGGTGATTTACCTTCCAGTAGCGGTGGGTCTACGGCCACAATGCCGGCCCACCAGTAGGAGTTGTATGTTAGATGATTGTCTTTGTGATATCATTTAGGTTTGCTACTACCTAATATGTTATATGTTGGCATGATATGTTATATGTGATAGTAGTAGAGTTCGGTTGTTAGGACCGAAGGGTAGGTCAGGCACCCCAGATATGTATGACAATATGTGATGGTATGTTTGTATGCTGGCATGATATGTTATATGTGATAGGGGTAGTAGGAGGGGAATAGTCCCCAAGTTCGGTTTTTAGGACCGGCGGGTAGGTCGGCACCCCAGAATAGCTTGACATGGGTAGGTCAGCACCCCAGAATGGCTTGACACGAGTAGGACGACACCCCAGAATGGCCACACGGGTAGGTCGGGCACCCCAGAATGGCCGTACCGGGGGGGGGGGGGGGGGGAACTCACTAAGCTTCGTGGTTACAGTTTTCAGTTTTGGTTTCAGGTACCACTTCATCAAAGGGGAAGGAGCTGGCGCGATAGCGGCACATTACACACAAACACTGTTTTCCGCTTTACGAACTTGTTCTAGGATTTGTACTATGATATTGGGTTGTTTTCATATTTTGGTTTTCAGACACGATGTATGTTATGAAATGGCTTGATCAGACAATGTTTTATTTACAAATGTTTTCCAAAGTATTGATTTTAAAAAACGAAATTTTTGGGCGTGAAATTTGGGTCATTACAATAATCCTATAAAGTCTCTTTGACTCAAAACCTTCTGAGCTAGAATCCTTGATTCGATAAAAGGCCCGCACCATCACTTTTACCATTATACCCTTAGGCTTTAAAGTACAAATCAAAAGATCAACTCGCACAACCTATATATATATATATATATATATATATATATATATATATATATATATATATATATATATATGGAGAGGATCAAATGAGAACACCTAAAAGGTTGAGAACGTGAGAACAGTTCTGGACTAATAATTTTATAAGGGTATATTAGTAACTTTATATAAATATTAATTAATGATTTCCTAAATCTAGGGATAATGATTTTAATTACCTAAAAAATTAATATTTCCTTTTAGTTAATGAAATATATATAAATATTTTTTTTATGATTGTTCTAAAAAATAATTTATGACCGTTTCAAAAAAATTACCTAAAAAAATTAATATTTCCTTTTATTCTAAATCTGAAAAGAAAATCTTAAAAAAATTATTATTTTCTACTATTTCACGTTTTTGTTTTTAAAAAATAAAATGAATACAAATCCAATCCCAAATCAATACACTTCCAATCATAAATGAAAACACATCAAATTACAAATAATTCAATGCATTTTCATCAATCGAAAATAAAAATAGTGTAAAAATTATCATTTTTTCATAAAATGAAGACCTCTAATCATAAATAAATACATTCACTCACATGAATACACTACTATTCATAAATAAATACAATAATTCACACATAAATACATTGCAATTCACAAATGAATACACTGTTATTTATAAATTAATACACATTCTATCATATATTGAATACATCTAATCATAAATAAATACACTCATTCACATGAATACACTACTATTAATAAATAAATAAATACAATCATTCACACATAACTACACTGTTATTCATAATGAATGCACGTGCTATTCATAAATAAATTCAACCATTCACGCACCCCCCTTCATGATCCATTTTTTTATTGTCGATTGACTACAACGACATCAAGAGTGAATCGGTACTGTTGAGTTCATCGTAGCCCAAGGTGGATTGAAGGTTTCCTTCCCATCACTCCCTTTACTGTCGCTGCCGTATTCATAAATCTTTCCATTGGATCACTGGATAAACAATGGAGGTAGAAGGACTGCCACCACCATCCTTGGACTGTCACCACCACAAACATCTCTATCCTTCTCTTTTCCATCGAACAAGTAGGCTAAACACCGCCGTTCTTCATCTTCTTCCTATTTATTTCAAGCAACAAAACACCACCAAAATCTATTGATTAAACTCATCAATTTCTGTTAAAAATCAAACCCAAAAACCCACCTCAAACTCCACAAATTTCAGTCAAAACAGAACAAAGAAAGGGAATCAAACAAACACCCACTTGAGCTTACCGAGTTCTGCCAAATCAAACAAGAAGAAAAAAGAAGGAACCCTTACCCGTTGTTGAATCGTTGATGCCTTTCTCGATCACTAAACAACCCAATGTCGAGGCTTTGTCACCGGAAACCAATGGCAAACCCCACATCCCGCTGCTTCCATTCTCTTTTCTTCTTCTCTTCGATCTAGCCAAGCACCAAAGGTGCCCCATCTTCAACCCCTGATCGCATTGTTGCATCCACCGAGACCGACGACCCACCCCTCGCTGCCTCCTCCTTTCCTCATCTTTAGCCTCGTCGAACCTGGAGACGCTCCCCTTGCCATCACGACGGCCGACCATAGACGTTGCCGACTGCCTTCACTTCCTTCCTACGTCTTTCATCGACCTTGCTGCTTTCAATTCTTTGTTTTCCCCAGTCCCGTCAAGTGACGCCTTGGAGGGTTTTGGTGATGGCAAAGTCCGATGATGATATTAGGTTAACGAAATAAAGAGGCAAAGAGTAATTATAGGAGTTTACAAAATTAGGGTAATGTCTATTTACTTTAATACCCTTTATAATTTTTTTTTAATTTAAAAATTAAATTTTAAATGTATTAATAATAAAATAACAATTAATTATAGCTACACATCTTAATAATTAGATGGTCCAGATCTGTTCTCGCGTTCTCAACCTTTTAGATGTTCTCATTTGTACCTACTCCTATATATATATATATATATATATATATATATATATATATATATATATATATATATATATATATAATTAATTAATTAATTAACTCCTAAATGGGCCTAGAACCCAACCCTTTGAAGTCCAGGGCCTAACTTAATCCATTAATGTCCATAATTCTCGAAATTAGAAGCTTCTTGAAACCAAATGTTACAACTCTCCCCCACTTAAACTAGATTTCGTCCTTGAAATCACTCCTTGCTACTTACTAGACACCTAGTCATATGTGTGACCGTAGGATCTTATTCATGTTATTGACCGGAGGGTCTTATTCGTATTATTAACCAGATGGTCTTATTTGCTTATATTGAGATATGTGTTATTATGCATTCTGTCTTTGTGACTTATGTTGTTTATATTATTCAGTGTACAATATGAGTTATGGCCAGATGGTCCATACCGAGACGTGAGACCGGAGGGTCTTCACCGAGATACGTGACCGAAGGGTCCTTATCGAGATATAGCCATGAGAGGCTAATTATTTGTGTATGTGGTATTTTGGGGAACTCACTAAGCTTCGTGTTTACAATGTTGATTTAAATGTGTTTCAGATACTTTTGTAGATTCCGAAAAGGTGAAGACATGATTGTACACATTCGTCGGCTTATAATGTCTTGTGGATTTTGGGATACTCTATCACTCTGATATGTTTTGATAATTATTAAAATTCTGTGATGACTTGGTTTTATGAATAATGTTTGGTGAATTCAAAATGAAAAAAAATTTGTTTGAAATTTAAGGTGTTACAAACAAAATGATGTATATGAATTGATAGTAAAACCCTAAGCCTATATAAAGAGAAAATCAATCTTTAAATTCTTGGCCGAAATACGAACCATAATGAAAGATATATCCGCGTGTACGCAATGTCGGTCCGAAATGTACATTTTACTCCTACATATCATATTTTGAATGACTTTGTCATATCCGAACAGTTTTCTAACAACAATGTTTCAGACTTCGTAATCATTTTTTATGAATTAAAAAGTAGGTCATTTCGTGTGATTACTTCATTCCTAATGATTGTAAATATCCCTTTGTATTTTGTTTATTAGGTAATATGTAATAATAATATCTTATTATTTTATTTATTCAGGAAGGTAATTAAAAGAGCAACTATATTTTAAAACCTAGATTCCTAACGAACTGCCCAAAAGAAGTGCATGAATGCATGGTTAAGCAAAACTCCTTACTCCTTAGATGCCAACCGATGTGAACCCACTCAAATATGCTTTTATTTTCATTTACGTTATGTAGTTCATATATAATACTATCAACATATTTTTTTGGGTTGTTTGCGGAGAATCATAGTCAATAAACTACCTTTTTAAAAACCACTTAGATTAGTTTTTCAAAATCTTTTTAATTTTTTTTTCAAAATTAACACTTACGTAATTTTAGAAAAATATATTCTTCTAAATATGTTTTTATGTTATTTTATATCTTCAACTAAAACGTCATTTTGCTTTTCAATATTCAACAAGTTTTTCATATAACATCAATTTCAGCTAGCAAAGTACAAACAAACATAGACTTTATCAATTTATGCAACAATTTTGTAATCACATAATGAATTGATGAAGAAAAATGGAAGTATCTAGTATTTATTTAATTAACCCTAAATTAAGAAACTTGGATTTTTTTATCCGAAATAAAAATAAAAATGATTCCTTTGTGTATATATCAAAAAGTCATTCGAGATATGAATAGAAAGTAACCAAAAAGTCAAAAGGTTTCTTCGACAATGAAAGCATCTCGTCGTCCTCATGGCTGTAAGTTTCTTTTCGGAGCGAAGAAAATCCAGTTGACATGAATTGGTGCGAACTCCATGGCTATGGCTTCACGACTGCTTTATCTGCCTATAAAAATGGCTTCCCTTCCTCTTCCCCAAACCATCTCAATCACCATCATTTCAGTCTTCAAAGAAAGATAACACCACAAAAACTAGAAAGGAAAAACATAGAGAGGTTTGAATATGGGGAAGGCGCTAATTCTGGTGGCTTTCCTACTCGTCTCCATCGGAGCTACCACGGTTCGAGCTGATGACTACAACAAGCCTGAAGACAATAAGACTCCGGCACCGGTACCCGCCCCTAAAGACCAGAAACCAGCGGCAGCCCCGGTCCCTACGGAGGAGAAATCAAAGCCAGAACCGCCGAAGGAGGACGAGAAACCAAAACCAGCACCGGCTCCGAAGGAGGAGAAACCAAAGCCTTCTCCTGTCGACGACGATACCACGAACTACGACGACGAGACACCAGACCCAAAAACAGGATGCGAACGGGCTAAGTGTAAATCGAAAGGAGCTTGTAATAAGAAGACACTAACCTGTCCGGCCGAGTGCCCGGAGAGGAAGCCCAAGAAGAACAAGAAGAACAAAGGTTGCTTCATCCATTGTGGTAGCAAGTGTGAAGCTACTTGCAAATGTATGTACTCCACCTGTTCGATAAAATGTTTCTTTGAATTCCTAATCATCTACACTCTTCTTCCTAACTAATTTGCAATTGAATGACAGGGAGGAGGCCACAATGTAACGGATATGGCTCTCTATGCTACGATCCAAGGTTCGTCGGAGGTGACGGAGTGATGTTCTACTTCCATGGCGGAAAAGGACGTGATTTCGCTCTTGTCTCCGACACCAACCTCCAAATCAACGCCCACTTCATCGGAAACCGCCCAAATGGCCGGAAACGTGACTACACATGGGTCCAGTCCATCTCCATCATGTTCGACACCGACACCCTCGTCCTCTCAGCTAAGAAAGTACAACAATGGGACGACTCCGTCGACGTACTTCTCGTAAAATTCAACGGTCAACAAGTCAACATCCCCTTCACCGGAGACGCAGAATGGAAAACCAACACCGGAGTAAGAGGAGTGGCGGTGGAAAGAACCGACGACACCAACACTGTTAGAGTTACAGTCGGCGGGCTGGTTGAAATCGACATGAAAGCTGTTCCGGTGACCAAAGAAGACGAAAAAGCTCACAACTACCAGTTACCATCAAATGACACTTTTGCCCATTTCGAGACACAGTTCCGATTCTCAAATCTCTCAGACAACGTCGAGGGCATTTTGGGAAAAACCTACAGACCAGGGTATGTTAGCCCAGTGAAGAGAGGGATCGCGATGCCATTAATGGGTGGAGAAGACAAATACGAAACTCCGTCTTTAACTTCACCTCGTTGCAAACTCTGCATGTTTCAGTCAAATTACGAATCTGCCCCTCCCGCAACCGGAATATCTCAATACTAATCAATTATCGTAATTCCTTGTAATATATCAATAATGGTCATAAATTAAGGCTCTCGACTCCTTGAATTTTATTATAATACAAAATAAAAACGGTTTTATTCTATGATTTATAATTTTATAATTATAATTATATTCGTGTTTTTCATTCACACGATGCTTCTACAGCTAAACTTTTAACTACATTTACACAAGGATCACCAAAAGTAACAGTCGAAACTCCAACACTACAAGTCTTGAACCCAAGGCAAGCATTTTGTAGGATCGAAAGTGCATTATCACTCTTGCATTCGCCATGTCTAAAATTACCACATTGCCCTTGAGGTGTTCCAAAGCTAGCAAACTTTATAGAGGAGATGACTTGATTAGGGTGAGGGCATTCTAGGGAAACTTTTGGTTCTTGTTTCCGTTTTCTCCTTGACTTTTCTTGACTCCATGATTCGATAGAAGATGGGTGTGATTCGGACACATGGGAACATAAACTTTGTAACACTTGTGTTGTGAAAGATATTTTTGTAGGGTCACCACTGATTTCTTCAAATAACACCATAACATTCCCACTTGATTTTAACCATGATCGAGGGACATGATACCTACAAGATTATACCAATGAGATCAAAAATCATTTTTGTTAAAATACAAAGTAGGATTTTGGTCATTTTTGTAATTAACCTAAAAAGAAACTTCACTTACAGCTTTTGCGAGGGTTTTCCACAACCTTTGAGGCATTTATTTGAATTATACGACCCTTTATAACTACAATCCGAACAACCACTATTTGGAGCAATATAAGCTGGCCAATAGCGCCCGATACTTTCTCCATTCACCCACAATTCACCTTTCCCCATTCCACTTAAATCTATTGCAATTGGATCATCACCCGAAGGAGCATCAAAGCTTGTCTGTTTTCACATATGATATTAACTATTGAGTATGAAGATAAATTAAATGGTTGTTCTATAAAAACTATGATATTACCTTGTACCAAGTCAAAGGTTGACTTTTAGGCACCCCGGACACCCAAAGTGACGAACCACCCGTGTGTAGCCCTAGTCCTTCTCCTTTAAGTCCAACCTAAATGTCAATATGTTAGAAACTATAGTCAAAAGGGTAAAATTGTCATTTTATGTCTACCTGATATGTCCACCGCATTGATGAAAGGTCAATAGTTGATCCGTTCTTTAACCCTTCAAGCTCAACCGGACCGGTTATACCCGCACCCGTTGTATCAAAAAACGCACCGTAGTTCTGTAATTGAAATTACATAAATACCCTTCTTGTATGTCATTGTTACTAATCAAAATCAATGAAATTTACAAAAGTCAAACCTTGAGTCCCACGGTCAAACTAAGCAGATCGAGTTTGTTTATTCCTGGTTTGAGTGTAATAGGAATATCCTTGGAAACAGTAGGGTTATTAGCATTACCAATTGCACTACCTACAATATAAAAAAAATCATCAAGAAAAATAACCGAATTTTTTTTTTTTTTTTTTTTTTTTTGTTACTTGGTCAAACCTGCGAGTTGACCGTTAACGAACAAATGAAGAACATGGCCGAGTGACTTCACATGTAGAACTGTTTCAGACTCGTCACCTTCACTTTCAGCACTAAAAGATAACCATAGAAAATAATTTAGATTCTAATAATAAAAATAATATTTAACTTTTTAAAAAAAATAAAAAGTTGTGTTGATTTATACCTTATTGAATACCACAAATAATCACTTTGATCCGCTGTTGTGTTGATTTGCTCCACTAATCCCGGTTTTTTAAATGCATTATTACTCGAAATCCCAATAGGCTCACTAACATAACTCCAATCAGACGAAATTTCTTCTGAAGCAATTAATTCGTTTCCGTTTTTTTTAGCTACAAATCTTCGTATTGTAGCCATGGAGTTTATCTGCCAAAATAGACCAACTTCAATTTCAATTTCAAAACTCTAATGAATTCTAGAATTTTTGTGGGAATTTGGTAAGTTATATAAAAGATAGTAACAAATGCTACAAATTTGTATCGTATTAGGTTTCTAATTTATTAAAAAACCCATATGAAAAATGAATTTGATATTTCATATACGATAGGGTTGACTATAAAGTCAAACGAATACGAACCTTTGCAGTATTGAACGCTACATTCTTGCAATCGGGCAAGATGCTGACAGACCAAGCGGGTAGGCGATAAGAATTGCCATTGAAGGTCACCGTTGCATCATTTTTCGTGTCAACATTTGCCAAAAAAGCAGCACATGTTGATGATGTTTTATACACACTAGCCTAAAGTTCAAAAAAAATTATGTTAGTAAAGGTACAACGGGTCCCACCACATCATTAGTTCAATAAAGTTGCATTTCTTACACTAGATATACTTTCTAAGTGGTATAGTGTTAGATAACATTTACAACATTTACATCTTTTGCAATGACAAAACATCAGTCCAATACATGCCAAAAGATGTATAAGACTGTAATGTTCTGTTCTGTCTTGTCATATGTAACAAACGAGGTCTAAGAAAAGTGGACTTACCTCTAGATTGTTGCCAAGAGAAGTAGTAGTTGGATCGGTTGCCACCATCGCGTCTTCACAAAGCTTAATTGCCTTATGTAACTCTTTTAAATGACCCCATTTAGGTTGTCTAGGTGCTCCTACACCATAATACAAAAATCAAAAAACAACTTTTAATCAATTAAACAACCTTTAACAAATCAAAAAATAATCATCATACCATATTCATCAAGTGGAGCATCATAATCATAACTTGTTGCGATAAAAGGTCCGCCAGTAGAACGCCCAAAATTCGTTCCACCATGGTACTACACATAGACATATATATAAAAATAACTACACAAAAAAATCAAAAAGTGAAAACCAATGTATAAAAACTTATAAAACTAACCATGTAATAATTTTGAAACGTTCCACCTCTTTGGTAAAATCGTGCAACCGAAAAAGCAATATCTTCCACGGGTCTATAAGGCACGGCCCCACCAAACGAAAGAAACCATCCGGTCCAATTTTCGGTCCACATTGTTGGTTTATTATTAGAATTTGGAGTGTATCCATCACAATAAAACCCATTGCATGTGTCTATCTATGTTCATAAAAAAGAATGTGACACCACATGTTAATCTTGATTAACAAAAGTCATTAAGTTAATAATTAGAGATTTTTTTTTATGGTATTACAATTGGATCCGGAGCATCTTTTTGTTGACACATCACCCATGGCACTCCTGTGTCTAAAGACGTAGCCATACTCGCGGCCCATTTGATATAAGTTTGTGCAGCCGGACCATAGTCTTTATCAATATTGCCATATTCATTCTCAATCTATAATAAAAAAAAGTTTAATATCAATATTAAACTCATGTTGGAGTATTTAAAATTGTGAGAAATATCAGAGCCAATGGACAGGTCGAATGTGTCAGCCTAAAAACCTGACTGACAGAACTCTGTAGTTAAGCGTGCTGAGGTAAACTAACCTGAGATAAGATTATGGGCCCGCCTTGAGATGCATAAAGATTCTCCTCCTTCATCATGCCGACTATTTTGGCTGTAAATCGCTTCATTTCGGCCTAAAACATTTGTGAATTTACTCAATTTAGTCAAAAACGTGTTGAAAAAATTCGAAAACTTTTGATATAAAATGAAAGTAAATAATAAACCTTATAAGGCTCATTATCAGTTCGAAGCACAATTCCGGGTATGAAATGTAACCAGAGTGGAAAGCCACTGTTTGCAAAAAGAAATTAATGAGTATAAAGTATAAACATCAAGATTTGGATTATTTTTATCATTAAATATTGAAAAAAAAAGGAAATTAAAACTAACCCATAATTCCATTCTGCACAAACGTAAGGACCAATTCGAAGATGAACATAAAGACCAGCATCAGCCACCAATTTCACAAATTTAACCAAATCTTTTCTTCCTTCAAATTCATACTGTTGAAGTTCATAATTTTGTCAGGATTAATATGGAAATTGGGTCTTTTTTATATATAAATACATTTAATTTCATCAACATAAATGCATAATCTTGATTAGATTCTGATCCAAAATAGGCTGATTCAAGAAAATCTTGAAACTTCAACCCGAAAAAGGAAGTTCCTTTCTTGAATTAGAGTTATAAACACTTTAACATCAAGAAAAATTCCCCTCCAAAAAATGTGAAAGAGTTGAATTCATTTTCCAAGATTCTTGTAAAGATAAAAAAAACAACCTGGTTTTTAACAGGTTCATGCAAATTCCAGAAAACGTAGGTTTCGATTACATCAAGTCCTCCTTCTTTCGATTTCTGAATTAACCCTGGCCACATCTGCAATTTAATAAAAAGAAAAAGTTGGAATTTTTTAGTAAGAGAAACAGAGAATGTGTGTGTGTGTGTGTGTGAAAGTGTCGGTGGAGTGTACGGAGTATTACGTCAGGGGTGCTTCGAGGGTAATGAATAGAACCGGAAACCAACACCCGCCGTTTGCCGTCGATCACCAATGCCCGGTGATCATACGTCACATTGACACCAGACGCCACCGTCGCCGCCGCCGCCGCCACCACCAGAAACGAAACAATCAAAAACTCTGTGGAAACTCTCCTCATCGTTCCCTTTTCGTAACCCAAATTAATCAAACTCTTGTGAATTTTTTAGGTTAAATCATCATCAAAAAGCTCTTTTTCTTAAAGCATTTGGCTTACTTTTGCTGGAAATACAATATTAAGTAAAGAATCAAAGCGAAATGTGAAGTGAAAGATGAAATTGAAGAAAGACAGAGACTGAAGGTTTTCGTCGGAGACGACACGCCACCGTTTTACGATGAGTCACGTGTCATCGTCATTTTCTTCGATGAAAACACAACTCAGTTTGTTAGTCAGTAAGCAAGAGAGACGCCACATTATATAATTGATTAATTGAATAAAAATATATTAAAAAAATATTTAAATTTTTATAAAATGCGACTACAAATTCGTCGCATTTCAACGATTGGGAGGGTTTTGTTTGGGAGATGAAATATACGATAAGGATCGGAGAACAAGGACAAAGTGTGGCAATCACGGAAACGTTATACAGATTACAGATTATACAGACTCTGCAGACAACGTTGTTTTGGAATTTACAAAAAGATCACTATTTTTTTGTTAAAATGATGTTCAACCCCCTAATCTTTGATTAGTGAACGATTTATATCCCTGTAGTTTTAGAAAAACTTTAAACTATGATTAAAAGTTTCAATGATGGTTAGTTTCAGTGACCAAAAATGTAATTTACTTTAGTTTTAATAAACATACTCATATGGTTATAGAAATTAAGATTATTAAAATTTCAGAAGATGGTTAGCTTCAGTGACCAAAAATGTAATTTACTTTGGTTTTAATAAACATACTCTTTTGGTTATAGAAATTAAAATTAAAATTTTACGTAGTACTTGTCATGTAGATATTTATGAAATTGATTCTGGTTTAATATTAACTTTATTAAGTTCTTTACTTTTGGTTGATATTTTTATTGAAATTTATCAAATTAAATATGATATTTGTATAGAGAATATTATATACAAAAGGAAAAACCATACCCAGACATTGGAATCATTATTTAAGTTCAATAATGAATTATTGATATACTCGGAATAAAATCATGGGAAACAAAAAAAAATAAAAACATTATATCACATATATGTATGTGTGTGAACACCGACTTTTTTTTTTTTTTTTTTTTTTTTTTAGAAATACTTCAGAGAAGTCACAAAAGCTAAGAGATAGGCATGACGAAGAGGACAAAGGGGTAGACACACACATACCAATAGATATTCGATGAACTATCTGCCAATAAAATTAGTTTAATCACATTTAATTGTTCTTAATTCAGAATCTCCTTTAATAAACAAATTAATATCGATCAACTTTTGATATGTTTTTAAAACACTTTTTAAATTTTACCTAGAAAATATAAATGCATCCTTTTATAAAATCGTTTAAATTAAAATCTTTAAATGCAATATTTAATTTCCAATGATTAAAAAAGCATCTATCAGCTATTGATTAACGTTAACACCATAGAGTTTTTATATTTATAAAATGTATTATTGGAGTTGTTTACAAAAAAATGAAAAAAAGGTGATATGGTTACCTTAAGGTGGTTGCACCTTTAAAGCAACAATTGATTGAGGTGGGTGGGTGGGTGCGTGTTGAAATTGGTATTGAAACAACTACTCTCTAATTTGATGTTGTATATCGATTATCGAACCATATGGCTATGACTAATGATTCATGTGCAATGTGCGAAACACAACGATTTATTTGGGAAAAAAGGTTAATAAGACCCTACCATGATATGCACCATAAGCTAATACTATATATGACCACAAGTTATATTACGAAGATGTGGCCGACAAATCAGTTAACAATAAATACATTCTTATCAAGAATACGATTTGGATATGCGTTTCATAAAATGACATATTGGTCGTGATGTGACTTCGATACATCAACATTAAAGTGATTATTAGTGATAATTTAAATATAAAAAGATAGCTAAAAGATATGTTTCCACATTCGAGGTGGTTTGTGGTTTGGGAAGTTATCGTGGAATAATGGAATACTAGATTATAGCCCGCGGGAAACGCATAAAAAAACATAAATGCTTTATAGATATTGTATAATGATTATAAAAAAATATATGGTTATTGGTATTATTGAAATGTGTAGAAAATACATTGAAAACGATAAATATATATAATTATTGAAAGATCTATTTGTAGACATTATTTTTTGTTTTATTAGTTGAACGATTTTCCTCGTCTCATATAGTTATGATATTTATATATTTATAATCATTTTAATTAGACGTTCCTTGCATAATAATGTTACCTAATTTAAACATATATTGACAACCAATATACCGTTTTTTCTATTGCATTAAATATTGACAACTATTTCATTTATTCAAATAAAGTTATGTAATATAATTTATAAAATGTTAAATGTTATATAGATTTAATTTTAGTATATCATCAATGGATATTCTTTTCTAAATCATGATTGGTTTATTTTAAATTGATTATAAATATAAATGCTAGCTTTTATGTTTGTTCTTATTTATTTAGTGTTCGCAAGAACTTTGCATTAATTTTGGCGCAACTTTGAATAATTTTAGTATATCATCAATGTAATTTGATATATCTGTCAATTATATGAAATATCAAATAATGACATTTCATTATTATTGTGATAATTTAGTTTATATATTATATTTTCACTAATCTTAACGGTCTTATTTTTTCTAATAACCGTAACGTTTTTACTAAATGTACTTTTTACAAATCTCCTAATATCTTATAATTTTTATCTTACTTTATATTTTTTCATAACTATGTTATTTTCAAGATTGACTGCTTTGATAGCGTTTTTTTTTCAGTCTATTCAATTTTATATTTCATTGTACAACATCATCGTTTGAATATATTCTAAAACTTCACTTTAAAAATGCTTAATGTTTACACTTTGATATTAATTTTTTTAATAAACTCATGTAATAATTATGGAATATATATCTCATTTTAATTAACATTCACTTCCTTTATTATATCAAATTCCTCATTAAACGGATATACTTTTGGAAAATAATAATTATAATAGGGGAGCATTATCTAAGACGTAAATGTTTGATATATTTTTGGAGAAAAAAAAATCATGATCATTAAAAAAAATTTATATAAAGAAAATACAAATTTAAATTTGTTGAAATTATGGATGAAATTACTGGCGAAAATTTATTTTGGAGGGAGTTGTATTTTGTAAGGTATAATAATATTACAAAATTTGAAATATCTATATTTGTTGTGTAAATTAATAAATTTTATTGTTACTATACAAAGATAAAAAATAAGTTGATATGATATACAAAAACATAATAATTTCAATGATATTTTAAATTCATGACAAAATTAACCGGATTCTTATGACATAAAAATTAAAAAAAATCATAATCATCTCTAATATATAAAAGTAACATTTTTGTAATTAATGTCAGTTCCCAAGATAGTTAATTTTTGTTTTGTTAAAGGTACCTAATATCTTTTCATGTTTATTTGAAAAGTTTCAGGAAAGTAATTAACTGATTTCATGTAATTTGTGACAAAGAAAATCGAAATATATGAATACATACATTTGATATAGGAACAAAAAATAATCGAAAAAAATATAAAAAGCGAAAGAAGGTACTGACCTTCTAGCGCACAAGAGCAAATGTTTATAGCAGAGAATGATGATGGAAGTTATAAGCAATATTAACGATGTTGTAGGAGAATGTTTGAAGAAAAGAAACGATTGAAAATAAATATGAGTCTCGGATTTAATGATGAATCGTATATATATGTGATAATTTGAATATGATTTTTCGGTATTAATGATTTCCTAATAAAAAAAGATTTTATATTAATGGTTTACTAATATAAACAGATTTATATTAATGGTTGATATTAAGGCCTTGATTGAAATGATTTGTTAGTAATATGTTTTTTAAAATTGACCATATTAAAATCTTCATAACTGAAAATTCAATATGTAAAATATGGAAAGCTTTTATTGGAATTAAATACATTCCATTTCAACGAATGTAATTATTGATTGATGATTGGAAAGCATTTATTGGAATTAAATACATTCCATATGAGGAAGATGATGTCAGCAATTTGATCTAAAGGTGGAAAAAATAAGATTAAAATACAATCAATGGTCCAGATTATTTAAGATGATGTCATAAGGTTTCTCTTTTAGTAATATTTAAGATTGATCAATTTTGGCGTTTGACACTTCGTAGTTGGTTGTTGTTAAAGCTTTTTTTTTTTTTTTTTTTTTTTTTTTTTTTTTTGCTATTTTGGCACAAATTTTCGATGCCTGAGGAATCAAACGTTTAACCTAATGGAGTATATGCTTAAAAATGTTTTATATAACTTTGTATTTAAATTTATCATTAAATTTTAAATTTTATGTTTTATATGTAGAATGACATGTATCAACATACATACACACAAATATATATATATATATATATATATATATATATATATATATATATATATATATATATATATATATATATATATATTTGTGTGTATGTATGTTGATACATGTCATTCTACATATAAAACATAAAATTTAAAATTTAATGATAAATTTACATACAAATATATATATATATATATATATATATATATATATATATATATATATATAGGGTTAGGTTATTTTGTTTTCATTATCTATTGTGTGCCCGTATGACTGATTCTGGACCAATCATTTTAGTTATTTTAAGAAAGTAATTAATGCATATTACATGTTGAAGATATAATAGGTATTAATTACATCTTCAGCATTTAATATGCATTAATTACTTTCTTAAAATAACTAAAATGATTGGTCCAGAATCAATCATACGGGCACACAATAGATAGTGAAAACATTTGAACCTAACTCTATATATATATATATATATATATATATATATATATATACATATATATATATATATATATATATATATATATATATATATATATAGAGAGAGAGAGAGAGAGAGAGAGAGAGAAAGAGTTAGGTTTATATGTTTTCACTATCTATTGTGTGTATGTATAATTGATTCTGGACCAATCATTTTAGTTATTTTAAGAAAGTAATTAATGCATATTAAATGCTAAAGATGTAATTAATATTCATTATATCTTCAAAATGTAATATACATTAATTACTTTCTTAAAATAACTAAAATGATAGGTCCAAAATCAATCATACATGCACACAATAGATAATGAAAACAAAATAACCTAACCCTATATATATATATATATATATATATATATATATATATATATATATATATATATATATATATATATATATATATATGTGTGTGTGTGTGTGTATGTGTGTCTGGATATCTTCATTAATTTAATTATCATCGTACAACAAGCGAGATGACAAACGGGCAACAAGTTGTGCCGTTAAGCCTTTTTGTAACAAGCTAATTCTTTTAGAGACTACATCCATAGATCTAGGGGATATAACATTGTTATGCATGATCCGTTGTACTCTGTTAAGGAGCTCTACTGCATCCGACGCGAGGAAAACAAACGTATCAAATGCAAATGGTATGAACACATGTTGATTTTCCATACACGATTTCTCATGTTTGGTGATTTTTCCTGTAGCAACTTTTAAAGCAGCATGTCCCACCATGAAACTCCCAGCCCTCACGCCCACAAGAGGGGATGTTACACCCCCAAACCGAAATGACAGAAACGTTCGGGAGTGGAGGACGTCATATGTAGTATCACAACAATTGCATCATAATAATCAAAGTAAACACAACCATTACATTGATTAAGTAAAAACATTTACATCTGTTTGTTTCATATTTATATACATCAAAAGTATAACAAAAGTAAAAGACGTGACTCTATACACTCCGTCTTCTCAAAAATCTGTATGAGGTACCTGCCTACTGATTTCCTGAGAATACAATCAATTTTGAAAGAGTATTAGCATAAAGCTGGTGAGTTCATAAGCATGTTTTTTATAGGAAAATTGGTTAATGAATCAATGAATGTATCTGTATGTTTCCAATAAAACCCATTATTTTCTAACATGTGTATTTTGTTACTGAATCTCATAATGTATTAATTCATATGTCTAGTTACCATTAAATGTGTTGTGCATTATTGTTTTGAATGTGAAATCTCCTTTTTCATGAAAAACCCTGGCTATTACCAGTATGTATAGTAAGTTCGGAAAAACTATGAAAATTCTAATATGTATGGTAGTTCTATTACTTTATAATAAAATTAAGTGAAGTTATTACCATTCATACATTAATCGTATATTTTTAGTACCAAATTTATGAGTTGTTATAACCATACTTGACCATTGAATTGCCTGAACGACGTTCTTCATGGGTCGGAATCGAAATGACTTTGTCACCCAGGCTTGCCGACCTAACTGTAGCTAACAATTATGGTGCAGGATTGTCAATCCCGTATAGATCTATACACAAACTCACGTTCTCCCGCGAGGAGACTGTGGTTATAATCTCAGTACTTTTGTTAGTACTTAGTAAGTACGCGAATAATGCTCAGTCATAAAATGCTATACTAATGATTACATGTAGAATAAAATGAAGTCTTGAATATAACTAGCTGAATATATGTCTCATAAACTATACTTTATATAGGTTATATGTTTGATCACATTGAATCTATGTTTGTACGTTGATACGTCCATTGTTCCATAAACTATACCTATTATAGCTTATATGTTTGATAATGTATTCATGTTAAACATTGAAATCCTCTATGTTTTGTGTTGAAACCCTCCCTTATGCTCAACAATATACAAAAGGGATGAAAAAATCTGAATATTTGATAAAAGTATGAAAACTTTATGGATGTGTCAATTGTATCAGTTCTAATTGTTTTGAAATCTGTTTTGTATAATTTCACGAAATAAATGATGTTTGGCTTGTATCCCCCTGAAAACGTAAAAACTGTAAAGAAATAGGGGTATGAACTCACTTGATTAGGAGTGGATTGGATGAATAACAACAACGAGATGCTTGGTATGGTAAGAGAAATCCCGAGCACAATACGGTCCTTTTAAGCATATATTAACATGTATAGGCCTACAATTAGTGTCTAAAACCACTAACAATCATAGGAAACACCCTTAGGATGTAAGAAACACCCACAATGAAGTGTTAGGATCAAGAATGAGGGACAAGGAAGTGTTCACGGCCAAACCTCCATGGGTTCACGACCCAAGAGTTGTTCACGGCCCATGAACACATGAAGGGTTCACGGCCCAAGATGTGTTCACGGCCCAAGAACACATGAATACTTGAAGGGTTTTCGGCCCATTATGAAGGGTTCACGGCCCATGAAGAAGGATTCATGGTCGTGAACTCTTGAAGGTGATGAAAAGTGATGAATTAAGGCTAGAATCAAGGGGGTTTCTAAGTATGAACAAGTAAGGGATGGAATACTTACGTTTTGAGGCCTTAAAGAGTGTTCACAGTTGAAGATAGTTGAGAGAGAATGGGGATGTTCACAGCTAGAGCTTGAAGAAACGAGGAGAAAAATGTGTGAACCACATATATATAGGGGGTATTTCACGGCCCAAGCATGGGTTCACGGCCGTGAACCTAGTTTGCACCCGTGAACTCCCTTTGAAGGTGGTCCAGGATCGATTCCAAACTACAGATTCCAAGATAACGCTTCCCAACATTCAACCCTTGAGTGTAGTAGGCTTAAAGACTCTCAAACCGACCTTGAATACAATGAAGTGATAACGCAAACGAGTCTGACTTTTATTGGATGAATTTGATTACAGAAAAAGATTTCGGGTTCTCGCTGGGGATAACACAGTAAGGTCCACACATGCATGTTTCCCTCTGACCCATCCAAAAATCAAAATGTCAGCCGGTCTGAGGGTTAACCTTCCTTCTGTCGGGTTGGTCAAAAAATTAACAGGTGCCTATTTCTTAACAGACACCCCGTCATGCTTAAATATGCCAAACAAAACATCCTTAACCATATCGTGCCTGCATTTAAACCCCGAGAGTTCTTTACAGTGAACTGCAAGCTCTCCAAAAGAGTCCAAACATGCCTTGCGACACACATGACATATCTCGTGAATTGGGAATATTGGAATCATGAGACGATATTTGAGGATAATACGATACTCCACAGGAGACATATGTTGGCCAAACCCATCTATAGAGATAGCTATGGGAAAATCTTTGGCATGTGGTGCATGTAAGCAACGGAAAAACGCTTTCTGCCGACTCGTCATGTTGAGATGCACTACCATATCTTGGAGAATTTTACGAAAAATGAAACTCGCCAGTGTATTCTGGGATTTAGGGCGATCTCTTTATGTCAAAACCTGAAATTTCTGTCATGTATCGATGTGTCATATTCTAATGGATACGAACTTGAGATGATTTCTTGAGATGATTTCTTTTATTATTACTATGGATCGATGTGTCATATTCTAATGACCTATCATCGTATGTTGCAACACTTAGACTTAGGTCTCTTAGAGTTAAATTCTAAAACAGACTATGCCTTCCTTCATATTCTAATGTGATGTAATCACACTTTAACATTTGGCATTTCTAGCTACCAACTTCTTTAACAACGTGTTGGGTTGAAAATTCGTTTAAGGATTGCGTCATTGGGCTCGGCTGTTAGTCCATTTGTTTTGTGCTCCGGTTTTGGGCCTGTCCAACCGTGATCTTGCTAGGTTTACTATATAAGTATATGCTTGCATGCATATTAGGTTAACGATTAAGAAGATAACGATAATTACGATAGCTTTGCAGATTTCTTTATCGTTCTTGTAAACCTCCAACCCTCTACAGTTGATGTTCTTTGTCAAGCTCTTCTGAGGGTTATTTTATAATCATTCGACTCGTTTGATTCATTCTTGAGTTGTTCATTACTTTTACGTTCTTGCTGTTTATTCTTTATTTACCTGTTTAAGATCTAATCGATCTTCAAGATTAAGTTTTAATCTCATCAATTGGTATCAGAGCAGGAGGCTGTGTAATCAATACACTTCTTTTCTGTGAAAAGGTTTCAATTAGGGTTTTCCGCAATTACTGATATTTATTGAGCCGTCATCTCATTATTGACGTATCTTGATATTTATTGTTTTGCCCTAATCTGATTTATTACAAGTCTGATCTTTAAACAGGGTATTCAATCATTATGGACGAGTCGCAATTGAATCCCATCAATATTTCCAACAGCATTGGATCAACCACCAAGATTCCCATCCTATACACCCATGATTATGAAGTCTGGGCGCATCACTTTGAAGACTATGTTATAGGATCTGAGGATAATGGATACCTCATCTGGGAAGCAATTATTAATGGACCGTTTTCTCACTCTGCAACGTCAAGGATTATTAAAACTCAAAAGGAGTATAATGATCTACTGAAGGATGTAAAAGATATTGCGCAAGATGAAAAAGATAAATTCCAGTGCAATATCAAGGCGTTAAGATTGATCAGATTCGCCCTTCAGTCTGACACTTTCAGGTTGGTAAGTTCTTGCACGACGGCAAAGGAAGTTTGGGATAGGCTACGTGAATTGTACTCTACAGACAAGGATCTTGAACACTTTATCCAAACATTGCTCTTATCTGAGTTTGGAGAATTCAGGCAAGGAGCCGAAGAAACTGTGACCCAAACGTTCGATCGCTTCAATCATCTTCTCAGCAGGATGATCAAACATGACATCGAAAGGAAGCTTATTGAGCAGAAGGTTACGTTTTTAAATGGTCTAAGATCAGAGTGGAGAGCCGTGGTGTCTACAGTTAAAGCCCATGAGCAGTTTAAATCATATTCCTTGGCGAAACTGGTGGGTATTCTCAAGTCTCAAGAGAAAACTGTGCTGCAGGAAAAGAATGTTGTCTCAAGCCTAGGTTCGCTGGCCCTCCTGTCAAAAAGTAAAACTGTAATGGAGGACGAAGATCTCAACTTGGAGGAGTATGACCTCACGACTGAGGATTATGCTATGATGGTGTCTAACCCCAAGAGGTTCATTAAGAAGAGATTCCCCAGCAACAAAAACCGAAACTGGCAGGGGAGTTATAGTTCAGAAAAGGTTAAAGATGAACCGAAGGTTGATGAGTCTAAGAAGGAACCGAAGGCAGAGGGTGATTCAGGAGTAAGCTGTTACTACTGTGGAGGGAAAAACCACTATGCTAAGGATTGTGTTCTCAAAAAGATGGCTGAAAAGGATGAGGAAAAGGATGAGGAAGCTTTGCTGCAGAAAAAGCTTGATGAGATGAGGAAGAAGAAATCTACCGCTAACCCTTCCATGAATGCTCTAATTGTGCAGGGTTCGGTTGCTGATGACGAATTCGGTGGCGTGGAAGTTTGGTCAACCGACTCTGAAGATGATGAAGTGCTGAAGCCTTCTCATGGAAAGGCTTGTGTGGCAAAAGAGGAGAGCAGTGGAGGAAGGTGCTTTATGGTGTCCGAAGTATCTCAGATGAGGGGATACAACACTGATGGTGGAAGCAATGAACCGAAGGAGCAGCTGGATATGTGCTTTACAGCCAAACCGCTCAGCGTGCAGTTCAACGAACTCGATGAACTAATCAAGAAGGTACAATCGGTTTTTATTTCATTCAAAGTACCACAAAGCTCATATGAAAAAGAACTAAAAAGTGTTAATTCACGAATCTCTCATCTAGATAGTAGTTTAACTCAAACTCGAGTCACCAATTCTAACCTAACTGATCAATTAAGCAGGGTGTCTTCGAAGAGTGAGGAGCGACGCATGTGGATTGCGTTGAAGGAGTCAGAATTAGTTAAAATAAAAGATGAAAACATTTATTTACAAAGAGACAATTTAAAGCTGTTAAAACAGCGAAATGTTTTTTGTTTGATTGCAAAACGTCTTTACACTAATATTACTCAGCTTCACTTGGATTGTGAAATAGGACAAAAGATTCATCGTATGATTTTGCCCTTCCTTGAGTTTAAGGAGGATGAAATTGATGCTGAAGCTTATAATTGTGAGAGTGTAATATCATCTGATGACGTCAATCCGACCTATATGTATGGACTGGACAAAATAGAATCTTTCATTAAATCCAAGGACCATAAGGACATGCTTAAAAACCTTTTGGATGAAAATGATAGACTTAAACTGAGAATCGAAACCATACAAAAATTTGACTCTTTAAACGCCAACTTGAGCTCAGAAAACAAAATTGATGTTGAAAATGCATCTGAGCTTAATGAGGATGACAATATGAGTGAAATATCTGTAGAGGACACGATTGACTGCTCAGAATTTGTGAAAAGCAAACCCGAAAACCACAAGAATCTAATTTCAGAAAATTCAGTGGAGTTCGCTCAATTGTCCCAACAAAAGTCCCCGATCTTAGCAAAGAAAGCGGTTGTATATCAAAAGGTCAGGACCACTCCAAATAAAGTGTACAAGGTCACAGGAGTAACCGAACATCAGACTGCTGAACTCACAGCAATTGTAAACGAAGACAATGCTGATGGTTGTGATGAGTTCTTCTGGTCAGCCAATCGATAATGCAGATGAAACGGTAGGCTTATCCGAAAGGACCTCATGGATAAGTAAAGGGAGATACATACCAGAACCCTTGAACAAGTCAGATAATTTCGATATGCCAAGTACCAGTGGTACGAAAGACATTCCTCAAGAAAATGGAAGTTCGACAAAAGAAGACGTTCCTTCTAGTTCCTCAGTTCAAAGTGAACCAGCCAAAGAGAAGCCGAAAATGAAAGCCAATATCCATCATCAACTGAAGCAGATGAGGAATCAGAAACGTCAAAGGAACCAGAGATACAGGAAGAATCTCTCTGAAAGGAAACAATTCTGGCAATCCCAGAATGCATATTTCTCACATCAAGACAAGAATCTAAAGTTTGAGAATAATCCTGTCAAAAAGCACGAGAACCACAACAACCGAAAGCCAAGGTTCGGTTCGGAAAACAATACCAACCGAAAGCAAAGGTTCGGTTCTGAGGATGACTCCAACCGAAAGCAAAGGTTCGGTTCTGAGGATGACTCCAACCGAAAGCAAAGGTTCGGTTCAGAGAACGACTCCAACCGAAAGCAAAGGTTCAGCTCTGAAATCAAAAGAGATCAAAACTCTAAGGTCAGTCCCACCAATGATCAAAAGCAAAAGGGTCACCTAGAGTCTCCAACCAAGAAGTTATCTCAATCTAAGCCCACTCCTTCTCACTCATCCAATTCATCTAATTCTTCTAATTCTTCCAATTCATCTCCATCTTGCTCTAAAGTTCACTCAGTTCATTCTCAAAAATCTCATTCGTCAGCTGAACAAAAAGGCAAACAGAAGGTTAATGCATCCAAACCAGAGTTTAAACCGAACGCACCTAATCCTAAAAAAATCAAAGTTTTTACCATCAAAAAGAAAGATGAAACAACACTAATAAAACGAACATATCTTGTTGACATCTCTCTTACTATACCTGTACCTGTGAAAGGCTCACGTGGACCCAAGAAACTTTGGGTTCCTAAATCTGCTTGATTTTTGTAGGTTATAAGTGACGAGCAGTTTGACGAAGAATGGTACATCGATAGTGGCTGCTCGCGTCACATGACAGGGAGGAAAAAAGAGCTCAGGGAATACAGGTCTCTTACAAATGGTGGCAACGTCAAGTTTGGAAACAACTCTTTCGGCACCATAAAGGGATACGGAATGATTACCAATGGTGATTTCACTATAAGGAAGGTGGCATATGTGGAAGGACTACAACACAACCTCATCAGTGTATCTCAGCTTGTTGGAGGTACAGGTCTCAAAGTCTCATTCGACGATGAAGGTTCTAAAATTATTGAGAAGAAGACGAAGAAAGTAATTCTCAAATCAGAGCGTAAGGGTGAAATGTTTCCTCTAAACCTTAAACCCATCAAAGGAAACCCAGCTATATGTCTGTTATCAAAAGCACAATCTGACGAAAGCTGGTTGTGGCACCGAAGACTCTCTCATCTCAACTTTAAAGATATCAACAAACTTGTCACTGGAGGTCATGTTCGAGGTCTTCCACTGCTCAAGTTCGACAGAGATCATTTGTGTGCTGCATGCGAAATGGGGAAGCAGAGTCGTCAAAGTCATCCATCTATAATCAACACGAAAGTTGTTGAACCACTCGAATTACTTCATATTGATTTGTGTGGTCCATCATCTATCGAAAGCATCGGTGGTAGCAAGTATATTCTTGTTATTGTTGATGACTTCTCGCGATTTACATGGGTGTTCTTTCTAAAGCTCAAATCTGAAGCGACTCATAAGCTGAAAGTGTTCATCAAGCAAATTGAAGTACAGCTCAAGAAGGTCGTTCGCAACATCAAGAGCGACAATGGTCTGGAATTCAAAAACCGAGAATTTGAAGAATTTCTAGCAGAAAAGGGAATAAGTCACAACTTCTCAGCTCCCTACACACCTCAACAGAACGGAATTGTCGAAAGACGAAACCGATCTTTGTGTGAAGCTGCCCGAACAATGCTAAGTTTCGCTTCCTTACCTCTTTATTTTTGGGCTAATGCTATTTCTGCTGCTTGTTTTACACAGAACAGGTCATATCTCAACAAGCGATTCACGCTCACACCTTATGAGATTCTCAACAACAAGAAGCCCAATGTGAAATTTTTCCACGTGTTTGGCTCACGGTGTTTCATCTTTAACTCTAAAGAACACCGCAACAAGTTTGATGTCAAAGCCGACGAGGGAATCTTTCTGGGCTACTCTCTCACTTCCAAAGCATACAGAGTTCTAAACAAGCGTTCGAGAAAAATCGAAGAGACTTACTACGTAACTTTCGACGATAGCTATGTCAAAAAGCTCCAGGCCAAAGAAGACACAGCTGGGGAAATCTTTCCTCAAACTGGCCAAGTCACAGTCTCAATCGCTAATCTATTCGAGAAGTTTATGGAGCTATTTGACGAACCAGAGAAAGCTACTCTCTCAGAAGCAGGCGCAGCAGACAACAAGGTAGACCATATGAAGCAAATTGTCGAAGAAGCTGCCAGGAGAATGAACGAAGGAGGATTGAATACTGATGAACCTCCATCCAACGACGCTTCAGTCGAGGGGGAGCCAAGCTCACATGTGGAGGGGGAGCCAAGCTCTCCAACTGCTCCCGAAAGTCCAACTCCAACCGAAAGTACTTCTCCAACCGAAAGTGCTTCACCAACCGAAGGTGCATCAATGCCTGAATACCAAGCACCACAAGAAACCTCTGAACCTCAATTTTCTCAAAGCATTCCAGAAAGCTCATCTATCGAGGGGGAGCAAGCTGATATGTCTCTCGACTACGAAAGCCAATCCGAACCAGAAGAAATGATCAATGCTGAACTGGACCCCACCTTTGATCCAAACTACCCTCCGCTTACCAAATGGACCAGAGATCATCCTATCTCTCAAGTTGTTGGTGATGTCTCTGAAAAGGTTCTGACCCGATCACAACTCAAGGCAAAACAGACATCCTTATTTTCCAAAGTTGAGTTTTGTATGTTTAACTCATTCGTATCAAAAGTTGAACCGAAGACAGTTAACACTACTCTCGATCACTCCGATTGGGTTCAAGCGATGCAAGACGAACTGAACGAATTTGAAAGGAACAAAGTCTGGCGCCTCATTCCAACTCCTCCGGATGCCTCGGTTGTTGGTCTCAAATGGGTCTTTAGGAATAAAATGGACAAGGAAGGGAACATAATAAGGAACAAAGCTCGTCTGGTTGTAAAAGGATATTGTCAGGAGGAAGGGATTGATTATGAAGAGACTTTCGCTCCTGTAGCTAGGCTGGAATCTGTAAGAATATTTCTTGCTTAGGCTGCCCACAAAAACTTTGAAGTTTTCCAAATGGACGTCAAGTGTGCCTTTCTTAATGGAGAACTCGAAGAAACAGTGTATGTGGAGCAACCTCCTGGGTTCGTGAATAAAAAATATCCAAATCATTGCTACATTCTGGATAAAGCTGTGTATGGACTCAAACAAGATCCGAGAGCCTGGTATGAAACGCTAACTAAATTCTTAAAGATGTCCAAATTCAAACAAGGTTCGGTTGACCCAACCTTCTTTCGCAAAAAGGAAGGTAACCACCTTATGATCGTTCAAATTTACGTCGATGATATCATCTTTGGCTCAATGAATCCCAGCCTAACAGCTGAATTCAGAAAGCTGATGGAGACTAAATTTGAAATGAGCTCAATGGGTCCTATTAACTTTTTCCTTGGTTTAAATATTAGACAGGGACCCGAAGGCATCTTTATCAATCAGGAAGCTTACACGAAGACTCTCCTAGCAAAGTTTGGTATGATGGGAGACTCCAAAGTCAAAGTCCCAATGGCATTCGACACCAAACTAACTCCATCCCTAGACAAACCGGCTGTCGATATCACGCTCTATCGCCAAATGATAGGCTCACTAATGTATCTTACTGCTAGCACGCCTGACATCATGTTTTCTGTGTGTTACTGTGCTAGATTTCAGGCCAACCCACACGAACCTCACATGCTTGCAGTGAAGAACATTCTACGATATCTCAAGCGAACTGCCTCCTTAGGTCTATGGTATCCTTCCAACTCAGGCTTCTTCGTTCAAGCCTACTCAGATGCAAACCTTGGAGGATGTGGACTCGACAGAAAAAGCACCACTGGCGGCTGTCAATTCCTTGACGGGAAGTTGGTTAGCTGGCAATCAAAGAAACAAACGTGCGTGTCGTTGTCTACTGCCGAAGCTGAATACATAGCCGCTGCATCCTGCACCTCTCAAGTGATTTGGATCCAGAGTCAACTTCGCGACTATGGACTCAATATGAAGAAGATCCCACTATATTGTGACTCTGAAAGTGCAATTAGGATCTGTCATAACCCAGTGCAACACTCTAAAACCAAACACATAGCACTGAGGTATCACTTCATCAAAGATCATGTGTAAGATGGAAACGTCGAAGTACACTTTGTAAGAACCACTGATCAACTGGCTGACGTCTTTACCAAAGCTCTTCCTGAAGCATCATTCAATAGAATTTTACAAGGGCTAGGTATGATGGAATCAGAGTCAGTACCTCAAACTACCTCTCAACCTCAAACGTAAGAAGCGAAATTGACCGAACGTTCAGGTTCGGTTAAATAATCTGACTCGCTCATCACCACAAAGGTAGTTTTCTTGGTTGTATATTTCTTGTACAAAGTTGTTTTTCTTATTGTCTAAACTATTTTCTTATTGCATGCCTCAATTCCTTGGTTTTCTAAAATTTTCCAAAACCGAAACCTACCGAAGGTTCGGGTTCGGTTTCTCCAAATTTCCCAAAACCGAAACCTACCGAAGGTTCGGGTTCGGTTTCTCCAAATTTTCCAAAACCGAAACCTACCGAAGGTTCGGGTTCGGTTTTTCAAAATTTTCTTTAACCGAAACCAACCGAACGCTCGGGTTCGGTTTTTCAAAATTTTCTTAAACCGAAACCAACCGAACGCTCGGGTTCGGTTTTTCAAAATTTTCTTAAACCGAAACCAACCGAACGCTCGGGTTCGGTTTTTCAAACTTTTCTCAACCGAGACCAACCGAACGTTCGGGTTCGGTTTTCTAAATTTTTTTTTCCAAAGTTTTTTTTATTCTTTCCAAGTCTTATTTTTTTTCTTGCTTATTTTTTATTATTATTATTTTCTTCTCTTTTATTTTTTTACATATATCAAAAACTCCAAAAATATTTTCTTATTTTTTTATGGTCGTTCGTTTATGGGGATATAATTGTTGGATTTCTTAAGTGTCCCTAGAAGCATGCTGCTGTATGTGTCCCAAGCCTCATAAGATTCTGAATAATAGCCTTAATGACTTGGTATAAACAAACTTTGTCTTCCCAAGTAGGCTATCACATTTATTCTAATCGTGAGCTACCTCACTCTCTTCTCACATGAGATAAGAGTTTTCTGCTTGGTCCTTATTTTCGCAGCAGAGGTACTTTAATTTCTTACACCATCTCCATTACATTCGTTTCATCAACGTAACCCTTGAGACTCTCAGAAATTACCACTGAGGTTTATGGTTACACAACAACTGTGTTTATGATCTTAGTTTCGTGCCACTACGAGCTGAGTGAAACCCAAAATTCAACACCAAATCTGAATTGACGGTGAACAATAAATTTGCTCAAGTTTTCACCAAAGAATTGACGGATGTATCTTACTGAAATCTCATATTTTTATTTTTGTGTGATTCCTATGAAATTGTTAAACACCATAACATTTCTTCCCTTGGGATCCAGTTTTTATTTTTTTGAGATTTTATATTTTCCAAGTTGTTTAAAATTAATTCCTACCTACTTGTTCAACAGACTACACTGGTCTCACAAGTACTTTGTTCACTTTCTTTCTTATTTCAAGATTAGAATTGTTGAATCAAAGCGAAACCCACCCTTACTTAGCCTAATTAAAAGAAGCCTTTCAACATTTATTAATAAGTGTTTGATCGTCATTCAACGGGAATCCACATAAACACTTTAAGGTCTCTCTTGATCTTGAAGGAAGAGATTCGTGCCCGGGATCATTTGTTTCGTGTCATTATTGACATCACATTTATTCCTAAAAAGAGTTGCTTTATTTCTTTTCTTTTTTACACTCTTAGCACGAAAATCTTTGATTTTCCAAAATTCCGTTACTAATAATTATAGGCTGTATTATTGCTTTGGTGGTTAATTATCAAGTTGTGGTAAAAAATCATCCACGTGGGCAATTAATTCAAAAGATGCCATTTCAAAGATAAGATGAAGGGTTGCTGACTCAGGCGGGAGATCAAAGGATTAAATTTCAAACGACGGTTAAAACGGGGACGTGTGTGAATTTGAAACACCCATTCTTTTACTGACATCCTGGACGCGTGTGCGAATTTCAAGCGACTCCTCTCTGGCACTTAAAGGCGCGCGTGGAATTGAAACGGTTTCTTCTGAAACGACGCTTGTTGGGCGGCGTGTTCCTAGGAATCTGACACTCTCTCTCCTACGTGATCATCGCATGCCTTAACTGTCACGCATCTGTCATTCCGGAAAACCTTTTCGTATTTCCATAGAAGATTTGAACAGATTTTTCTCTCTCCTTACACCCACTATAAAAGGCAGTCTCTACTCCCATTTACCTCTTTACTGCATCCAAATTTCCAAGAGAGCAAAAATTCCCTAAAGCTTTTACTGTTCATCTTCTTCTTCCTACCTTCAACAATGGCAGAATCATCATCAGTCCATGCCACCTCACACATCCTTCCCATTTGCCCTCAACAGTGTTTGGTGATTGACCTAACACCTCAGGCGTACGATTCCTACATGTTTCCGATCATCGAGTGTCTGAAGTACTCACAAATCGCTCCTGCACTTTCTAGGGTTGAGTCTGTGCCCATGAAGCTCCTCTCGCAGGTGTATGTGAGTACACATTACGATAAAGCAGTCGATAGGGTGTTCTTCGAGGTTTCTGATCTCAAGACCTCGATTTCAAGGCAACGATTTGGTACACTGCTAGGATTTGCTGCTGACCCTTCTAGAATTAATCCGGAGACGGTTCCGATTGGGCATCTTTATATCATGTTTTACAATATGGGGTACACGGAGGTGCTCTCCTCCGTCGCAAAGTTTAAAAAATCCTGCTTGCCGCCACAGTGGAACGGCATGTTTACAGTCCTCTTCAAGGGCTTATCTGAACGGAGCTCAGGATCCGATGGTTCTAGTCGACTGTTCTTGTCGATTATGTATGGCGTCTACAACGGAGTCAATCTTGACTATGGGTTGGTTCTCTGGAAACAACTCATCCAGAGCCTCTCTTCTTCTTCACGACATTCTGAGGTGTCGTATGCCCGGTTCTAGACTCTCATCACAAAGTGGGCGATGGATAAGTTCGATGTCCCCACTGCCGCCGGTGCTTCGATGTCTTCGATCGGTTCTTTTCATACCACGAAGATCATCGTCTCTGATGCATCTAAGTTTTCTTTCATTGGCTCCATTCCAGAGACAATGTACGGCGATGTTCCATCTGACAGCAGGATCATCCGAACCATTAAGGAGTTCAAGCAGTCTGGACCTAGGGAACTCACACAGGAAATGCTCAAGTCCATCCATGATGCTGACAAACCTGTTAATAGGGGTAAAAAGGCGGATAAAGGGAAGCAAGTGACCAAAGCTGCTAAAGGTCCTTCTCCCAGGAAGAGGAAACCAACCAAAGCTGCCCAATCCCCGCATCCGAAGAGAAGGAAGACTCAACCGAGGCGAAAGCTTGTCATCGCTTCCTCTTCGAGTGACTCAGAAGGCGAGAGTTCGGGTTCGGACGGCTCTCAAAGAGGAGAAACCCCTCCAAGAGGAAACACCCCACCCCGATCACCTACCCCAGACATGGAAATCCGTGTCTCACCCATTCCTTCACCCACTCAAACCATCCCTACTTCCATTCCCACCATAAACCCCACTACCACCATTCCTAAAACCTCTTTCCCTATACCACCACCCATTTTCACCGATACCACTACAACAACCGCAAAGGTTACAACCAACGTATCTGATACGGGGGTTCATACCGATGCAACCGAAACACCACCTGTAACCGAACCACCTCAAACCGAAACCCAGTATACAACCGAACCTACCCATACTCAACAACCACCCGAAACTACACCCACAAACACTCAACCTGAACCTACACAAACCACAACACCCCCAGCTTCACCACCCCCACCATCTCCAGATCATGCCTCTGATGGAGATAACCCGTTCCTTGGCGGTGAAAACATGACCTTCGATTCGGTCTACTTTAGTCCGTTTCAGGTTCAAAGTGACGATGAGGACGATGCTCCAGTAACAAAGAAACATCTAAAGGAGCTAAACGAGAAGGTTGATTTGCTTCTTGTGTCATCCACCAACACTCAGTCCTCTCTCTCTGAAGCCGATCTTTAGAAGATTGTTGATGCCTTCTCCAGGGCTCAGCATGATTCTGTTGCTTCAGCCACTGCTGCCATAGACGCCTCCACAAAAGCATGTGAGGTTGCGACCGCAAAAGTCGATAAACTATTCACTGATGCCTCTTCCCTGTTGAAGTCCTTACAGGAGAGCGCTGATGCTACAAAGACAACTTTGGAACCAATCGTTCAGCAATTGGCCAAGTTCGTCTCAACGGACTTACAGTCGTTCGCTTCCCTTCGCCAATCTATCAGCGACGACAACTCGGCCCTTCGTGCCTCCATTGACGAGCGCCTCGCTAAACTACAAGAGGATCTCGCAGCTGAAAACTCGTTAATGGACGTCTGGCAAGCAAAACCACCGCCCTCAAGGTCAAGAGCTCTCAGCTTTCAAACTCACAGCAACAGACTGAAGCTCTTCGATCCGAACGAGAGCTTATAAAAACTTGTGTTTTGGATGTACACGCTGCCCTATCCAACATCCTGGAAGCACACGATCCGATTCTCAATCATTCGGTGAGGCGCACCCTTGCTGAAAAACTTGCTCCTGCCCTGGACCTCCTCAGCAAAATAGAAGGGCTACCTAGTTTCGTGTCCGATCCGAAACAAAGGGGAGAAGGGAAGTCCGGATCGAAACCACCTCCTTCCTCAAAAGCTGCTCATACAACCGAACCACCTCCGACTGGTCAAGCTTCGGGTTCGGGTGTGAAGGACAAAGGAAAAAACATAGTTGAGGAAGAAGATGAAGATGACAAGGAAACCATTGCTGACTTGCTTAAACGCAAAAACAGTCGCAATGTGGAAAACGATAATGTTCGTGTGGCGTGCGAAGCTGAAGAAGCCGAACGCAAGAAGAAAGAAGCCCACGATCTCCTCGAGAGTAGGAAGACTCTTTTCCCTGCTTGGACTCGGGAGAGAATGATTAAGGAGGCCATAGATACTCCTAGCATCCTATGGCTCGAACCGGTGATATCCTTCGACTGCAATAATTCTGTCGATTCACAGTTCGATATGCCGTTGACTCGAAAGGCGTTTATCTTCCACGCCTTCTCCAATATTTATGAAGTCCCTCATCCGAACCCTGAGGTCGATAGGGAGCTTATCGAGTTCTATCTGAAGGCCGCTCAACCACAATACCAAACATGGAGCGCTCAGAAGATAGTGAACGTTCGAGTTTTGAAGCCTTATACCGAAGGGAGATTCATTAACGTTCGGTTCAGGGTGATAAGAGGATCTGCTAGAACCGAACATCTTATATCCTTAGCAGATCTACCGAATTTAAACCCTCATGATTGGATCGTTTTGCACAACATCCTTTTGACGAATGAAGCCGAATATGGTCCAATTATAGACCATCTCAAGAGGATGATTGTTTGTTACATCATGGAGGTAGCCTTAATGGATCAGGAGGTAGCCACAGTCTTCAAGAAGAAACCGAAGATAGCTCCTGTGGGATCGGCCAGTGATCTCAATCAAATGAAGATAGGCAAGATTGATCCAAGACGTAATTCGGTCATGTTCACTAGAGCAGAAGGACAGAAATGTCTCTTTGCTTTGGAGGATAAACATCTTTACACCAATGCTTGTCTTGAGCATGTTCTATCAATCATCCGAAGGTGTAAAGAGAATGCAGCAGATGATGTCAAGTACTTCAACGACATGATGCAATGGTACATCAGATTCAGGCAGACGATACTTGCTCTGATCTCTCGTCTGTTTCAGACCGTGAAGAAGAAGGTACCTGGTGCTGCTGCTGGCCCAAGTAACAAGTGAAGATCTCGCTCCAATTGACGCAAAGGGGGAGATTGTTGGGTTGAAAATTCGTTTAAGGATTGCGTCATTGGGCTCGGCTGTTAGTCCATTTGTTTTGTGCTCCGGTTTTGGGCCTGTCCAACCGTGAGCTTGCTAGGTTTACTATATAAGTATATGCTTGCATGCATATTAGGTTAACGATTAAGAAGATAACGATAATTACGATAGCTTTGCAGATTTCTTTATCGTTCTTGTAAACCTCCAACCCTCTACAGTTGATGTTCTTTGTCGAGCTCTTCTGAGGGTTATTTTATAATCATTCGACTCGTTTGATTCATTCTTGAGTTGTTCATTACTTTTACGTTCTTTATTTACCTGTTTAAGATCTAATCGATCTTCAAGATTAAGTTTTAATCTCATCACAACGAGCGCGATATTTCTATTGATCGCTTTGATTTCAATCGTTTGGTTTAAGTCAGACGCTACATCGATCTTGTTTTCTAAACCACATAGCATACTTAGCGTAGTCGAACTCAATTCGATATGACCACTAGGGTCGGAACATCAACAATCTTCTTAGTCATTACCGAAACGATGGTAACGACACACTAGAATAAAACGAAATCAATTACTAGCTTCTTGGTAACCTTGTGACTTTCCCTGATCCAAGTGTAAGTCCTGTGCTTCCGGTAGTATAGGCCTCTACTACCATTCACACCTACTCATACTCGTTCCAAGTATTGTCCCGCAGTTTTTCCATGTCACCATACAAGAAAACCACACAGTGTAACGCCTGTGTTTCCGGGCTTGCCATTTTTAGCAATGTAATAGTCTAGGTTAACCTCTGTAACCCGTTTTGAAATAATAAGATTGTATTATTTGAGTATTATGTGTTTTGTGCTTAATTGCTTAATTATGTGGTTTGATTAATTAAGAATAAAAATAAGCATCAAAATTTAAGTGTAAAATAAACTTAATATCTTTGAATAATGTTGTAGTAGTTGAAACGAGGTTTCCGAATATATTTAGAACGCCCAAATCTGACTTCGTATGAGGAAGTTATGATTTATCGAAGTTTCGGCTTAGCGGTGTGCAGCCCGAAATACTTGATTTGAGATCAAGCGGTTTTTAGCCGAAGCAATCTAAACGAGGATCGAAGGTCTCGTTGTTGGTATCGAAGCGATAAAAAGTTAGGCGAGAACGGACGTCAAACGAAGAAGTTATGAATTTATAACGAAGTTTTTCTGTCGCGGCCTATTAAAAATAAATAATAAAAATAAAGTCAAAATTAGCCGATGGATTCTAAACGAAAGTTGTAGAGCGTAGTCTCACCTTCGCGTGGATATAAAGAACGTCGAAAACGGAGTTCGTATGAAGAAGATATGAATTTTCGAAGTTTATTTAATATTTTGTATTTAAATTTAATTGGAAATTCGGAAGCATTATCCGAAGGAGTCACCGATCTGATCCGAGGTACGCCCCGCGTACTCCGAAGGTGTCGACACTCGCAGCAAGTGGCTTCGGATACGTAAGCAATGACGTTTTGGGCAGTACGCCCCGCGTACTCCGAGGCTCCAGCCTCTATATAAAGGATCCGAAGGCAGCCGAGAGTTTTGTTCATTTCTTCTCATCTTTGTGCCAAAGCTCTGCGTTTTTACCCCCGAAGATACCCCGAAGCCCCGGTATCATACTCTAGCCCCGAGGCAAGTCCCGAGATCCCGAAGATCCCGAGAAGTGCGGTTCCCGAGTCGAAGCTCTGCCCGCGAGAAGTTCGATTTTTGAGGAGATCTTCCAGATCTGCTGAGGAATACTACGTCTATAAGCCGTAGTGCTGTCCGATCATCTTCTGATCAAGTGAGTGTGTAGTTATTTTCTTTCTAATACAATAATACGAAGTATTTTATATAAAAATACGTGCTATGTGTATATATTTGGTTGTGTTATGTGTGAATGAGTATTCACTCTCTTCTATCTTATAGATCTGCTTATTTCTTTATGAGATATGTGTTATGTGTGTGTGTGCCTCATCTGTTATATGATATATGTGTTGATTAAAGCATGCTATACAGGTTTTCTTTAAACTATGTATACAAATGTATATTTTTATCTACTAATATGTTGGGTAGAACATGGGTAGACAGTTGGTGTGTAATAAACAGATGAGAGGCCTCGTTGTTGTTTGATTGAGTCATCTAGCGGAGTTTAGATGACGACCGCTGGCTATTCTAGACAGTCTTGTGGAAACATTAGCAGGTTCACCACCTGTAGGTGTTAATGAACTTGGGTGTTCGTTCGCTGTACTCCATCCCCCTCATGGTTGCCTTATTTGACTTATATTGCTGAGGTACCCCCGAAGCATGTGTTGTCGCCCCGATGAAATATTCTTAGACTAGGTCCCTTATATTAGTTGTTTTAGGGACATTAAAGTGAGAATAACGGGAATGGGTAATTGGGTTATTGTTGGTTGGTGAAAATTAAATATGATATTTATTGTGGGTTGAAAACCCTATATGCTCACCAGGCTCCCAAGCCTGACCCACTCAGTTTTAAATTGTATTACAGGAAGTGGCGGAAGGGCATGAGATGGATGAACCATCAAGTTGTTTTGTTTACAAGTCTGCATATGTTTATATTTGTTATATGACTTGTAATGTATTCGTTTATGCTTATTGGTCTGTATCGGAACATGACACCCCGAGTTTTGATTATAATGAAAATACATTTCTTTTATGAAATGCTTCGGTAAACATTGTTTTATCATGTTTTGTTTTTGGGAACAAATTCCGCAACTCTTTCAAATCAAAAGGATTTACTCTGAAAATATTTAAAAGCATAAATGAAAATCGGTCTTTTCTGGCCGAGATTTTGGGGATGTCACACACAGCAACTTAACACATCAGATAAAAAAACAAAGGTGTTATATTATTTCTTGAAACGAATACATAGGTGTTCAAGTTCACCCTAGATTATGCCTCTAATAGGCTACATCATATGACACTATCTATATGGCTTCTTCATAACTCGATCTCTATATATCCATCCTTACTCCTGATTCCTTGCATCGTCAGCTGCTTCGTCAATGATCATTTGAAATGCTCTTGCCTTTGGTTTTGGCGGCACATTTGGCTTTGTAGCCCCTTCTCTCTTTGGACAATCTTGCTTGAAGTGCCCTTCCTCCTTACATTCGTAACACACCCTTTTGTTGAATTTACACTTGTTGGAATAATGCCCATGCATCCTACACTTGATACAAGTCAACTCCTCACCACATTTTCCAGAGTGTTTCTTTTTGCACTTCTCGCACCATCTTTCTTCGCTCCCTCCTATAAACTTCCTGGTACTGGCCTTGCTTCTCTCATCGGGCTTTGCAGACCCCTCAAACTTCCTCTTTTCACCAACCTCAATCTTGTTGGCAGCTCTTCCCTTAATCATATCTTCCACAGACTTGGCAGCCCAGATAGCTGCCTCCAGAGTAGGTGCCTGACGCACTGGCACCGCGTACTCCCATGGAAGTCCCTTTGCGTACTTGTCGATTTTCATCAGCTCATCCGGAACAAGGCGCAAGGCGAACTCAATCTTCTCTGTGAAGTTGTTCGTATATTCATCGATTGACATGCTTCCCTTCTTCAGGGTTAGAAACTGGTTCTCTAGCTCGAGTAAGTTTTGAGCTGAGCAGTACTTTCGTTTGAATTGCACCATAAACTCTGCCCATGTCAGTTGCAGGGGCTCATTGGGGCTCAAAGTCTTTCCTAGGGTATTCCACCAACGTACAGAGCCTCCACGAAACTGACGCACTGCAAATGTGGTCTGTTGTTTTCCCTTGCAACCGCACGTCATGAAAGCTAATTCCATCTCCGAGATCCAATCCATGACCCCGATCGGATCCTCCTTTCCAGTGAAAGTCGATGGCTTGCAAGTCAGAAAATCCTTGTACTTGCATCCATTCCTCTCGACTTCGTCATCTTGGTTGTTTTGTCGAACTATTGGTGGGTTGACTTGACCAACAGTCCCACTGTAGTTCTCCTCCTCAGTCTGCCCTTCATTCAACTCGGGTCGCTCGATCTGAATAGTCGCTTCCTCTTGGTTTTGCTGGAGCAAACGTCTGGTTTCCTCCATTTAACGATCCAACATTTCCTGGATCATCACTTGCACTCCGGCCATCGTTATTGGCTCAGCAGCGGCTACCACAACCCGTATTTGCTCAATCACTGGGGGTTGGTTTCGGTTCCCATTTGCATTCACGTTTCCGCTATGGGTTCTTGCCATATTGATCTATACACCGAATAAGGTGAATCTAGATCTTTACTTAGGATTGACGGTTAAATCATCCTTATCACTCTGAAACGTTTATATGCTAGTTCTAATATCGTAGTCGTACGTTTAGAATCCAAAACACATAAGGTTTCCAGATCCGGTCGGCAACAGACCATAGATCCGAACAATTAACAACATATCATGCACAAAGCATTTAGCACATAAAAGCATTTTAGGCACAATTCCTAAAACAAGCTAGTGCTCACACCTCACAATCATCGCTTAGCATTGTAAGTTTAAGTCTAGAAATAAATCCATATTCCTAGTTCGCTTAAACTAATGTTCTGATACCAACTGTGACATCCCCATTTTCACGACCAGAAAAAACCGATTTTGTTTATGCTTTATAAAAATCAAAGTACTTCATTTTATAAAAATGTTGCGGAATTTGTTCCCAGAAAACATGGTAAATACGTTATTAAAACATTTTCGAAGAAACGTATTTATTTCATTTTAAAACGTTTGGGATGTCATCGTTAATACAGAGACATAAGCATAAACAAAACTTACAATTATTTACACTAGTGATCTACATCTCTTTAAATCTCTCGGTGTAATGTCACTTCATATCAACACCTGTGATATAAATTAACTGAGTGGGTCAGGTTGGGAAACCTGGTGAGCACATAAGGTTTTCAACCCACAATAATATAGTTATTATTTTTAAACATCAAGCAATCAACCCAATTACCCATTCCCGTTATCCTCACATTACGTCCCTAAAACATCTAACACAACGAAATTAGTCAAAGGACTATCATTGGGATGAAGTGTACCTGGTGAGCACACAGTTCACACAGTTCGAATGAACACACAGTTCGAATAAACACCTACAGGTTGCAAGCCTGCTAGTGTTTCACTGGACTGTTTAGAATAGTCCGTGGTCGTCATCTATACTCCGCTAGATGACTAGATCATCAAGAACAGCTATAACGAGGCCTCTTATTATTTTATTTTGTCACACAGCAACTATTACATCTACTCATGTTTTACCCAACACATTTTGTAGATATAAAATACATATACAGTTTAAATCTTTGAAAACATGTATAAAACGTTCATCCAGCATAGATAGCAAGTATACAGACAATATACACACACAACACATAATTTATATAAAATACTTCATATCTATGTGTAAGCTGAAAGTAACTATGCACTCACCTGATTTGGTGGTGACTCAGCACTCGGACAACGCTTCGATACTCTCAAAACGATATTCCTTCGATAAAACCTAGTACCAATACCACTAGGGTTTAGTCTAACGATAACCGCGACAAATTAATTAGTCTGACTATTATTAAGCGTTAATAACGCTCAATATAACTCATAATAATAGCCCAAATAATTATTTTAAGGACCTAATAACATTCCTATAATTATTTGAAAGCTATATTAAAAATTGCGTAAGCGTAGCACACTTACAGCAAATTTTATCGAAAACCGGGACTTAACTGGAGCAGCATTTCGAAACCGAAAAACTCCTTTTTCTCGGGACTCTGGGAGCCTCGGGGCTTCCCTCGGGAGCTAGGGGAGTTTTCCTAGGGTTTAGGGGGGTTTGGGGGTTAGTGAGAGAAAGTAGAGAGAGAAACTTATGGTGGAAGGTGTGAGAAATCCGAGAGGCTTCACCTCCCTTTTATAGACTGCAGCCTCGGAGTACGCTGGGCGTACCGAGGACCTTACGCGGGGCGTAGCTTCGGATCAGACCTCCAGGCGGCGAAGGCTCGGTGGTGCGACGTGGCTTCTTCTGAACCGAGAATGGCTAAGCGAACGTGGCGCGTACGAGACCGAACGCTGGGCGTAGCGAGGGGCGATGCGTCACTCATCCGAGGCGACTTCAGCGATCATCATCGGACGACTGGGAAAGCACCACGTCAGCGAATTCGTATTAGATCTCGCAAAATCGAGTACAATCTTTAAAAACTCGTAACTTTCGTGTACGAGCTCCATTTTCGACGTTCTTTATATCCACGCGAAGGTGGGAATGTACTCTACAACTTTCGTTTAGACTCCGTCGGCTAATTTTGGCTCGATTTTAAATTTTATATTATTAACGGGTCGGGACATGATTGGTCCGTTAAATCCTCATAACTTCTTCATACGGCATCCGTTTTCGCCCATCGTTTTCTCGTTACGCTACTTTTAACGAGATCTTCGATTCTCGTTTAGCTCGTGTCGGCCAAAAACCGCTCGATCTAACATTCGAATTTCAGGCTGTATACTGTTAATCCGAAACTTCGAAAAATCATAACTTCTTCATACAAAGTCAGATTTGGGCGTTCTTTTTATCGATGTTCTTAGTTTAACATATTCTACGAATTTCGTTTAGATCGCTAAGGCTAAATCTCGCTCTATCGTAAATTCACTATTTACGCTTCCCGGTGCCGTGTCGGTTCCGTCGCGAAACTTCGACGGGTCATAACTTCTTCGTTATAACTCGGATTTCGGCGTTCTTTATATGTACGGAAAACTTGAGACATATTCTACAACTTGGTTAAGATTATTTGTTCTAAATAATCTTTTGTTGAAAAGTCGTTTTCGACCCCTATTGCCTCTAATTGACTAGCCCGGATTTGCGGGCGTTACATGGACCGCCTCGCAGGGCCTACAGCTTATCCGGACCGCTCGTCAGGCCTTCAGTCTAACTGAATCCCTTTGTAGGGCCTTCAGGTTATCCGGACCGCCCTGGGTATGTTGGCCTCCAACACAAAGTAGGACTGCCTCAACCCAACCCCAAATCAAACAAGCATGTGTACATAAATATCATACACTTGCATATATATATATATATATATATATATATATATATATATATATATTTAATAGTCATACCAATCTAACAGATCACCAATCATAGCAACATCCTATAACCAGCATACCGACCTAACCAAGTCACTAACAGCATCATCCTATATACCAGGATACCGATATAACAATCATAATAGAATAACAACATCCTATCTTCCAGGATACCGATCTAACAGATCATAACAACGTACAAGGATACTATAACCAGGATACCGATCTATCTGAAATCTAATATAACAACCATCCTAAACCAGGATGAAGTCTAGCATATCAATAACATAGCAACCATCCTAAACCAGGATATAATCTAGCATATCAATAGCATTGCAACCATCCTAAACCAGGATGTAATCTAGCATATCAATAACATAGCAACCATCCTAAACCAGGATATAATCTAGCATATCAATAACATAGCAACCATCCTAAACCAAGATGTAAATCATAAAAGGTCGGCCTTGGTGCCATTGATATAGTGAGGATAACTCACCTGGCACTGCTAAAGTCCCGCAGATAAAACTCCAGTTGCTGGTTGACAGCTTCCCGAACTGTCAACATCAAACAATACCCAATTAATAATTGGTTCCAAGTCCAAGGTCCAACTCACACTCCAATGACCCAAAAGTCAAGTAATGGGCCAAAGTACAGCATATGGCCCGATTTTCTAAATTGGGCCCAGATCTCTACACAGTCTTTCCTTAAGGCTCATCCAATTATTCCAATCTAATTCCCATGGCCCAATATCACATACTCATAAAGGCCCAATTGTGGCCCATCTATGGCCCAATTTTCCAAATTGGGCCCAAGGCTCTCACATGGGCCTTATCCTTAAGCCCATACAATTATTTAGTCCATTTACTTATTCTTGGAAAGCGCATTATTAGTCCAATCATCAAAGCCCAATAGTAAGGCCCAACTCAAGGCCCGAGTAAGATTAGGGCTTTCACATGAAATGATGATTAGGGTTAAGTGTTTCTTACTTAACCCATTAAGGACTTAATCTATTAAGTCCATTGTTGCCTTACATTAATTTGCCAATGACTATTATTTAACATTTCAAATTATTAAATAATTCTCGTGTGCATGCTGATCAATTCCAAAGAATTAGGGTTTTATGCTATTAGAGTTTTCCAACACAATATTAGCCCATTAGTCCATTGATTGGGCTTTTAGGTCACATTGGGCCTTATGGGGCCCATTAGGATTTTATTAGGGCAATTAGGGCTTTATTGGTCCCCATTAAGCCCACTAGAGTTTCATTAAGCCCATTAGGGTTTCAAGCATCCCAACGAATCAATACCACAAAGCAAAGCACACCGCCGCCCGACACGGCGGCCGGTGGCGGCAGCCACCACCTCACGGTGGTGGTTAGGGTTTTCTTTTCCATTATTTCACTTGCTTGTTATAAGTTACAATGCTTATACCAAAATAAACACACACACATACTAATAATACACACACTAATAACACACACAACCACCTTGGCGACAGTCGGCGGTAGAGAGCAGCAGCCACCACCTCATGGTGGTGGCAGTGGGGTTTTACTCCAGATCTCTGGCCAGAATCATTCCTGTAGCCTCATATCATCACCATATTCAAAGACAAACACCCCAAAACCCACAACCACCTTTCACGGTGGTTGGTGGTGGCAACGACGTGACAAGGACGGCGACCATGGGGGTACTTCGTGGTCGTCGGCCATCAAACGTACACACGGAATGCACAACAATAGAAGAAGTGTACACCCCCATCTTTTCTTGATAACTCGGTGTAGAAAGTGGGAGGAGGTGGCTGCCTCGGTGGTTCACGACAACAACTTGACGGCGGCCAGAAGCTACTCACGGCGGCTGTGAAGGTATGAAGAAAAGGGTGACGGCTGGGAATAGTGAAGTAGGGTTAGGGTTTATGGTGGTATTATGCTTAAATACCCGGATCCTTTAAGATCTATCCCATAATTACAGAAATGGCTCCTCCTTCCATTATTCTTTCCAAATAAGGTCCGAAATTTACCTCTTAAACCCAGCCTCTTGAGATTCTTTACAAATTAAGTCTAATACTTACCAATAGCCCCTTAGCCTCCAAAATCTTTTCAAATGAAGTCCCAAAAGTTACCATTTATTCCCTGCCTTCATAAATATTTACAAAACTAATCCGAAACTTACACTTTAACCCCCCGACTTCTAACATCCAATAATTATTACTTGCCTTTGGGCTATAATAATATAAAATAATAATAATAATTACTTTTCAAGGTTCCGAATTTATTATTTAATTACTCTATTTAAAACGAGATATTACATTTATAAGAAAATACTTATGAACTCACCAAATTAATTGTTGATACACTTTCAAAATCACTTGTATTCTAAGGAAACTAGTAGTCAGATACACGCTGAGGGATTCAGAAGATGGAGCATAGTAGCTTCATGTCTTTATTTTGTTATTTACTTTTGGAGTCAATCTTTTGTGAATTGAATACAATGTAAACATTTTATATATTAATGCAATGGTTGTTGTTACTTTGTTTACTATGATGCATGTGTTGTGATACTGAACATGACGTCCCCCGCCCCCGAACGTTTCCGTCGTTCTGGTTTACGGGTGTGACAGATTGGTATCAGAGCATTGTTTATAGTGAACTAAGTATATCAACCTATAAAAGATATACAGCTATAAATACAATGGGCCGAAGTGCTCTGAATAAAAGTATATTTTTAAAATATACTGTAACAATATTTTTATAAAAGTATATATACATATATATATATATATATATATATATATATATATATATATATATATATATATATATATATATATATATATATATATACTTGGACAAGTATCATAAGAAGAATGAAACAAAAGTATTTAAATGTTGGACGCTGCGCTCAAACCTGGACAGTTATGTAATCGTATCTGAGATCAATATAGCCTGATTAATTATATTTATTTAAGATATGACCAACATGTGTTTGGGAGTGGTGTGGTGTTGCAACAGACTTAAAACTTACCTAACTCTATATACAAAGGATTTCTAGAACATAACGTAAATTTAAAATACTATAGGAGTATTTTAAGCACTATAAATAACTTATGTGAAAATTAAAAGACCCCTCCTTGTAGGTCTATAATTTCGGAGTGTATACTTCAAGGTTTTATATAATTGAGATTTTATAGAATTAGAACTTGTGATCTATGCTATACTTCCTATCCCTTGTTTTGTTTTGGTTTTAGAGTAGAATCACCTACTCGAAGGTCTATTTAATATTAAATTATATACAGCTTGTATATACTGCGGGATCTAAGAAGGAACCATAAAGGATCACCCTGTAAGATAAAAATGTTATATTAATCTCATAGATTCTTTAGACACTCCCATTCTCATGCAACCCACATAGATAGAGGGAACAACTCATTGTTAGCAGTCGGCAAAGGAGTCGAGCAGGAACAAGAAGAGGTTCATGAGAAGGATTCCGAGAAGGGATCAACCGAAGGGAAAGGCACCAGAGTGATCATAGATGAACCTTACCCTCTCAAGAGAAGGCGTGCGGGGTCTGCTTAGACATTCGGAGTCAGACTTTCCATCATGAAATGACTGAGATCAGTGACAAAACCCGGACCAAGAGGAAGCAAAGACTCAATACACCTACAAAGAACCAGAACACCATAGGGGTGTCCAGAGACAACAAATGCTCAAATGAATGATCTAGAGCGAACGTAGGAAGGGCAGAGCACAGTGAAAACCACTCTTGATACACGCGAAGAAACCGAACACCTTGTACGTCACACTAATATCTAATAAAATAGTATGACTTAGTGAGTTAGTGATTACACTACTTGCTCTATTTGTTAGGCTTATCGCCTCTTTTATTGCAACTAGTATCAGTTAACCAAGTCACATAAATTCATTCAAGAGTAGTCGCTACAAATTCAAAAGTCTAATTTATATAGACTTCCTTTATGGATGGTTATGATAACCCTATAGGAGTCGGGTCATGATACTCTCGGAAACCAGTATAACTTAGCTTAAATAACACTCGTGCAATCCCCATTTCCATAGAATACACTGCAGGAATGTTGTCAGAGACATTCAGGATAGTCCATCAAGGGGTAGAATTTATAAGTATATATAAATTGGTGAAATACAACTACCAAAGATCATCGTTACTCATAAGATCGTTTCTCGTCATGCCACATAACCATGTCTTCACAAGGAGGTAACCAACCAATGGGCAAGACACCAACTATGCAGATAGACTCCGCTACATTTCAGGCCATGGTCACAGCCATCGTGATTGCTGTCATGGCGCAATTGAATGCTAACAACCTAAACAAGAATGGGAACAGTTTCGACAATTCAAACCGTAGTAACATACAAGGAAGCCGACAAGGGTCTAGCCATAATGATACTCTAGCTCATAAACGTAAGAACCACAAATGAAAGTTTTGGAGCAAAAAAGAGTGCAAGTTAACTCAAATACTTTCTAAGAGATAGCAACCTGTGGCAACCCCTTCCGCCACAACATCTGTCACTCAAATTCCAACTAGACAATATGTTGGAAAGCTACCGGATTGCAAGAAATGCAATTTCCATCACATAGGAAGGTGTCGCAAAATTCATTGTAAGAACTGCAACAAAGAAGGGCACACCACTCATTTCTGCAGGATACCGACACGCCAACCACCCAAGTCCTCGGCATTAGAATAAGTCAGGTCTGTCATAGGGGCGGCGAATCTGGACATTTCAAAAGAAATTGTGCGGAGATGAGAAATGATGAAGAAGCTCACTTCTATAGGACCCCAACTCAACACATCACTTCAACCACCGATGCCAATATAATTATAGTATGCCATGCATGTAGTGAAATGGGACATTTCAAGAGAGACTGTTTGACAAAGAGAAATGACGGAGGAGGAGGGATTTAACGACATGACATAAAGGAGCAACGAGGAACCCCCCTCCCCCCTTTGAGATTTTGGTATGTATTTTAAATAAAATTACTTTAAAGATTTAATTTCCATTAAAAATTAAAAATTCGGGGAAATTAAAAAGTAGTTATAAATAACTCACTCGTCCGAACGGGTCACAATATACATAAGAGAACTAAAAATCCGTATAGGTGAGCTATGATGGATTAGTATGTACATAAGAGTAATGCATAACTAAGATTTTGCAGGCTTAGAGTGAGTGATTCCGTCTCATTTCCCGTTCATTGTCTGGTTGTGGATTTAGGGTAGAGTCACCCAATCGACCGTCTTATTCCTTTTAATTATACATAACTTGTATATACCAAGCGATCATAGAAGTACCGAGAAGGATAATAATATAAATTATCGAAACACTCTTACTGCTAGTACTCGCCTAGTACGGTACAAATTTTTCGCAGTAGTAATAGCAAGGGTTAAAACAGAAGGCACTAGAAAGCATTATCGAATACCCGCAGAACGCAGTATCGCTCTAACAATTGTTTCTTTCAAATCGGCCTAACATTTGTTTCTTTAAAGAGTTGCGACATTATCATTCATCATGGATTGGTGTGGTTATCACCATACTAGTTTCATGTGCTCTGAAAATCTTTCGTCGTAACCGACCGACTAACGTAACCCTCGTCATTCATAACGAAAAACCCGACATTGACCTCAGAATCATCTCTCTTATTCTAAACTCCGAAGTAACCAGGCAAAGAGCACTTTACCCTCCGAAACCTCCCGAAGCATCCTCATTAGACCATTCAAAAATACCGCTCGCGCCGTAAGTCAAGTTTTAGCACAGAGGCTAGGGACGAATATGGCTCACCTATCACTATTAAGTGTATACGCGAGGATTGTATATAATTATGATTATGCGGATTTTGTAAGTGTGTTTCTACCCTATCTCCTGTTCCTTGTTTGGTTGTGGACCTGGGGCTGAATCGCACATCCGACTATCTTACCAATCATAATTATGTACGAGTTGTATACACGAGGTAATGATAGATGAACCGGGTATGAATCTTAGCATGAACTTCGAGATAAAGCTGCCCAAGACTACAATTTGACATTCTACCATTCGGGAGAACTTAAACAAGTAAACTAAACCCATACGCTCCCTGTGGATTAGCACATCAGATACAATAGTGAATATTCGCAAGAATGCTAAACGAGGATTAGAATTCACTGGAGATCGAGGAGACCAAATGGAACAGAAGTGTAAACATCTTTCCTCAACCCATGAAGTCGTGCTTAGAAAGCTAATTTTGGGACGAAATTCCATCTAACGGGGGGATGATGTCACAACCCGAAATTTATGTCCTGTAAAGTCTAACATAGCAACCGAAGGTCAAATTTATGGGTTTCTCAGCCTAGTATAAGTCAGGGTTGTATGTTAGGAAGCGAACCACTAAGGAAACGAGTTAGGAGTATTGTATTCGGGCCATAAACCTCATCAAGTGAGGTCCATGGCCGCAAACCATGTTCACGGCCGTGAACCCTCCTTAGGCCGTAAACTCACCCTATATATATATATATATATATATATATATATATATATATATATATATATATATATATATATGTTTGAGTCAATTATCCTTCATTTCTTCTTTCTTGGCCTTGAACCACCCCATTCTCTCTCAAGTATCATACTCAAGAACACCCTTTTCTTCCCTTAAACACTCCTTTTCTTTTGCATCTCTTTGGTAGACCATGAAAGGCCTTCAATCACTCACCAATCATCAAGATCTCCAAGTGTTCTTCACATCTTTTTGGCCCTTCAAACAGTCAAGGGTCGTCAACCCTTCACGGCCGTGAACACATCTAGCCTAGCCGTGAACTCCCTTTCAGCCTCTTAACTTTCTTCTAACACTCCTTTGGTGAGTTATTCCTTCATCCTAGGTTGTTTGCTAAACACCTTTGTGGTTAGATTCACTAATTTCGTGCCTATATATTATTTAGGACTCATTTGTGCTTTGGGACTTCACTTGTGAAACTTATCATCCTATATCATATCTTCAATCGAATCTCCAACATAAGGTGAGTTCATACCCCTATATTTTCCAAGCTTTTTGATGTTTTAGGGGGGGAGGGGGGGGGGGGGGAATACAAGTAAAACACAAGAAATGTTGTGATTTAAAATATAATTTGCTTATTATATATCTTTCTTACCGATAATATGTATTTAAAACATGAAACTTAATAGAACATGGAAATCCGCTTATAAACTACAATAAGTATAGTCTATGGAACAAAAGGATCTTTTTATAAACTTACGTGTTATATATAAAAAGGGGTTTTTCACTTTATTATTTGTAAAGTCCTTAATCTAGTTTCTGAGACACGTCTTTGGGTACTTACATATGTACAAGTGGAAGACTACCCTTATGGTCCAGAGTCTCCTTGAGGGAGAACGTGAATTTGTGTATAGATCTATATGGGACCAAAAATCACACACCTCTACTGTTAGCTATAGTTGGGCCGACAGGTCTGCAGGTGACAAAGTCATAAATGATATTGGCATCCGTTACACGTCGTATCTATTAGCATGGCCATAAAACTCACAAGTAGATAACAAACGATATATTTACGTAGTATAACATTTTTTCCAGAAGAACCACATCTTCAGCCAATTTAACTTATCAACGGAACTAGATATCATTAAAGTGAGTATAGTAATTATGCTTGTGCTTTTAGATACCGGAATGAGTAACACTACAAATCAGTTTTATAGAAAATCTAGGATTTTCTATGGTAAACATCGTTATTTTAAAGGTAACCAACTTTTGTTAGAACTTTTCGAAAACAATATCAATTATTCCGGAAACAGCGTTTTACATGGAATTAAGAATCTTTTAACATAAGGTTCAAAACTTGTTAACAAACTAGTATAACATAAAGGACCTTTAGTGGTTAATTCTCTAATTCCTTACTTTATAACTCAAAGTTATATATAAATAATACCCGATAGACGGTGGAATGTGCGACTTTCGCCTTACTTCCTGTCCCTTATTTGGTTGTGGGCTTAGGGCAGATTCATACATTTAACCATCCGTTCGACATTAGATTATATATAGGTAGTGTAAACTAAATAAGTGTAGAATGAACTATTGTGGTTTCTATTTTTACATTAGACAATATCGGATTTTCTGGAGGAACAGTCAAACTTTTGCAAGGAACAAAGAATATACCTTTTATAACAAAATTCTTATGAACTCACCAACTTAAATGTTGATACACTTTCAAAATCACTTGTATGCTCAGGAAACTAGTAGTCAGGTACACGCTTAGGTATTCAGAAGATGGAGCATAGTAGCTTCATGTCTTTGTTTTGTTATTTACTTTTGGAGTTAATATTTTGTGAATCGAATACAATGTAAACATTTTATATATTAATGCAATGGTTGTTGTTACTTTGATGACTATGATGCATGTGTTGTGATACTGAACATGACGTCCTCCGCCCCCGAACGTTTCCGCCGTTCTGGTTTGGGGGTGTGCAAGATTGGTATCAGATCATTGTTTATAGTGAGATAAGTATATCAACCTATAACAGATATACAACTACAAATACAATGGACCGAAGTGCTCCGAATAAATGGATATTTTTAAAATATAACAATATTTATATAAAAGTATATATATATATATATATATATATATATATATATATATATATATATATATATATATACATACTAGGACAAGTATTACAAGAAGAACGAAACAAAAGTATTTAAATGCTGGACGCTGGTTCAAACTTGGACAGTTATGTAATAATATCTGGGATCAATATAGCCTGATCAACTATATTTATTTAAGATACGACCAAATTGTGTTTGGGAGTGGTGTGGTGTTGGAACAGACTTAAAACTTGCCTAACTCTATATACAAAGGATTTCTAGAACAGAACGTAAATTTAAAATACTATAGGAATATTTTAGCAACTATAAATAACTTATGTGAAAATTAAAAGACCCGTACTGGTAGGTCTATAATTTCGGAGTGTATACTCCCAAGGTTTTATATAATTGAGATTTTATAGACTTAGAATTTGTGATCTATGCTCTAGTTCCTATCCCTTGTTTGGTTGTAGTTTTAGAGTAGGATCACATATTCGAAGTTCTATTTTATCTTAAATTATATACAACTTGTATATACTGCGGTATCGAAGAAGGAACTAGCAAGGATCACCCCGTAAGATAAAAATGTTGTATTAATCTCATAGATTCTTTAGACACTCCCATTCTCACGCAACCCACATAGATAGAGGTAACCACTCATTTTTAGTAGTCGACAAAGGAGTCAAGCAAGAACAAGAAGAGGTTCATGAGAAGGAGTCTGAGAAGGTATCAGCCGAAGAGAAAGGCACCAGAGTGATCATAGATGAACCTTACCCTCTCAAGAGAAGGCGTGCAGGGTCCGCTTAGACATTCAGAGTCAGACTCTCCACCATGAGGTGACTGAGATCAGTGACAAAACCCGGACCAAGAGGAAGCGAAGACTCTATACACCTACGGAGAACCGAAACACCATAGGGGTGTCAAGAGACAACAAATCTTCACAAGAATGATCTAGAGCGAACGTAGGAAGGGCAGAGCATAGAGAAAACCTTTTCTTGTAAAAATAGTGTCCGTTCCAGAAAATCCAATGTTTTCCTTAATGTGTAAATGTAGTCTTAAAACCTAAAGACCGGAATGTACAAATAATTTGTCATATTTATAGTAAAACAATGCAAGTTTAAATCGACATAAACTCGTTTGATTTCAATGAAATCCCTGTAAATTATATGTTTGTTAATACTTAATGTGAGTTATTATAACCATACTAGGACCTAGTTGGTCTGAAACAACGTTCTTCAAGCGTCGGAAATGTTATGACATTTGTCACCTCAGACCTGCCGGTCTAGCTGTTGCATGCAGCTAAGGTGTGAGTTTGTCAATCCCAATATAGATCTATATGCAACTATCACGCTCTCCCTCCACGAGACTTTGGTTACAATACATGACTTATTGGTAATGTGAAGCGAATGTCTCACAAAAGTCATTAACGAATTTACGTGTAATGTAATGAAAATCTCTTTTGTATAAATGTACCCTTTTTGTATGAGTGTGTTATGTAATGTATCATAAACTATACCTATTATAGTTTATCAAAACAAGGGTAGTAGTGGTAAAGTACATAAACTATACTTAACATAGTTTATCCAAATGTTGGTATGTAATGGATGTACTTTGATTATAACAATTTGTTATCTTCTATGTTCTATATATCAAAATCCATTTGTTAACTGATGCATGTCTATATAGTAAGACAAAATGTCATATATTTCAATAACATATATTCACATAAAGATATACACCTTGCTCAATATGTTACAAGGTGAAATGAAATTGATAGCATTTTTCTGTTGTTAACATTTTCTATTACTGCTCTTAGAAAATTTGTAGAAAAATCATCAAAGGTCCAAATCAAAATTCGTAAATTCTGAGTGTTTGGAAATTGAGTCTAGTTTGTTTTTAAGTTTTCGCATTATTTTTAGTGATCTCCAACATGTGTGAAAAAGTCCATAATCACAGACTGGTCCGGATTGGTTCTTGAAATGATAGGCAATATTGTAAAAATCACCATAAATTGTAGAAACATCGTGTGGAGATGTGCAAGTAGTAATTTTAAATATACGAACTAGAACTACTTGCACCTAAAACAGTTTACAAAACTAAAATGTTTAAGTTGATCAAAACAGTCCGTGAATGGAGCCCAACTTTTCTGGTGAAAGCTGTTAGAAGAATTTAGTTGTGCTCTTGATGTTTTAACTTGTATCCCCCCTATTAAAACTTGAGAAAGCATGAAAATATAGGGTTATGAACTCACCTTGTGTGATTTCAGTGGATGGGTGTTGAAAGAGAGAAGTGTTCAACTCAAGAACACTTGAAGGATTGCTTGAAGATTCGAGAATCTAACATAATAATGACGGAGTTTGTGCAAGGAATCAATGATTTGAGTTAAAGGAAATGTAATACCCATAAGGAGGGTGATGATACTTACCACATACAGGAGGAAAGCTTGAGAATTCCCTGGAAATCTTGAATTTGGGTGAGAGAATTAGAGAGAAAAGAGGTGTTTGATATTTAGTGGATTTTAGTGAAGTGAATGAAATGATGAGAGAGAGAGAGAGGGAGTCTTTCAGCTCTTTGGACGTGATTATGGCTGAAAAATGAGGGGGGAAGGACTATGAAGTGACTAGGGATGGTGGGGAGGACAATGGTTGGTCATGGAGTGGGTATGGGGGTGGTTGCTTGTGTCAAACCTTATGGAAGAGTCAACACTCCACCACAAAATCTCGTTTAATGGATTTTATTCTTAAATAAGAATTTCCTTAAAAATATGCTGAATTTATGAATATTTGGAACCTTATATGTCAAAATATAAGTTTGGGTGAAAATCCCCCCTTAAAATAATTAATAACGGGCTTAAAACGAAGTTGGGGTTGAAAACCGGGAAATATGGTGGTGAATCCGAAGTCTGGCAAGGCTTCGGCCTCAACAACCTAAAACCGGAGTGGCTTGGTCGCATGAATGCGGTCCGAGGAGAAGAGGGATGTGGTCCAAAGGCGAGGTTCGATGTGGGGCTTGGTTTTGGGTTCGGTGGCTGCGGCTGGATGGCTGCGGCTTAGAGGCTTCGGCTCGGTGGCTGCAGCCGGATGGCTGCGGCTACCCAAAGGGCCTTGGTCTCGGATCCTGTGGCCTCGGTTCTAGGAGGACTTGGCCCCTATAGAGCGGCTTCGGCCCTAAGGGGCTATTTTCCAAGATATCTTCCATTTTTGAGTGGTTTTTCACCAAGTCAAGTGTCGGGATGCCCCAAATGATTAAAATAAATCAAAAGAGGTTTTGTGAGAGATTTGGGAGAGATTCCACATTCTTAGAGAGATTTGGGAGATATTCGACATACTTGGAGAGATTTGGGAGAGATTTGGCATACTTGGAGAGATTTGGGAGATGTTTCTAATATAGAGAGATGGAGTGAAAGAGATTCAGAGAGGTTTCTTTTGTGACCTTTTTGAGTGCTTGGCTTCGCAACGCAAGGTCCGTAAGCCCCGTTAGGCCATGTTTAAGGATCTTACACACTCCAGATGAGTATGCAACATTGTTCTATTGCTTTGGTTCATTGTTTAGCACTATTAAGGCTAAGGAAAATTAAACACACACATTTTCCAAATGATGTTTTCTCATTAAAATTGTGAGTTGTACAGTAATTACCTAACGTAAACCCTAATATACAAGGGCTAATTGATTCAACTGGTTTAACTTGTTGACTTTGTTTGACTTTGATTTCACTCGAAATTGACGATTGTCACATCATCCCCCCGTTAGAGGGAATTTTGTCCCAAAATTTACATTCTATCTGGGACTTCAAGAATTTGGGAAATGATGTGGATATTTTTGTTTCTTTTGATCTTCGTGTTCCCAGGTGAACTCACGTCCTTGTTTAGCGTTCCAACAGACCTTCACGATGGGGATACGACTTTTTTTGTTCGTTTGGTTTCTCGATCCATGATTTCGACTAGTTCCTCCACGAAGTGGAGCTTTTCGTTAACTTTGATTTTGTCGAGTGGTATTACGAGTGTCTCGTCAGACAGACACTTCATTAGGTTCGATTCATGGAATGTAGGATGTACTTTATCAAGTTCTTGAGGTAATCGAAGTTTGTATGCTACTAGCCCAATCTTGGCAAGGATTTCGAATGGACCGATGTACCTTGGATTTAGTTTCCCGCGTTTGCTGAAACGTATCATTCCTTTCCGAAGGGAAACTTTTAGTAGCACACGATCACCCACTTGGAATTCCAAGGGTTTGCGTCGTTTGTCTGCGTAACTCTTTTGTCGGTCGCGAGACGCTTTTAGTCTTTCTCGAATTTGGACTATCTTTTCCGTGGTCTCCCTTATGATTCCAGGACCAGTGAGGGTGCTATTAGAGACTTTACCTCTAGCTAGTTGTGTATGCCCCACTTCAGCCCAATACAGGGGTGATCTGCACTTGCGGACATAGAGAGCTTCGAATAGAGCAACTTTAATACTAGTGTGATAGCTGTTATTGTAGGAGAAATCGATAAGCGGTAAATGGGTATCCCATGCCTTACCAAAGTCTATCACACAGGCTCTCAACATGTCTTCTAATGTCTGTATGGTTTGCTCGCTCTGCCCATCGGTTTGTGGATGGTAGGCCGTACTCATGTCAAGCCTAGTTCCCAGAGATTTCTGTAGGGACTACGAAAATCGCGAGGTGAATCTACTATCTAGGTTGGAGATGATGGATATTGGTACACCATGCAGTCACACAATCTCCTTGATGTACATCCTGGTTAACTTCTCCATCTTGTCGGTTTCCTTTATTGGCAGGAAGTGCGCAGACTTGGTCAATCTTTCTACGGCTACCCATATGATATCAAGCCCACCGATGTCTTAGGCAACTTGGTTATGAAGTCCATGGTTATCTGTTCCCACTTCGACTCGGGTATATCCGACTGCTGTTGTAGTAGTCCTAATGGCTTCTGGTATTCTACTTTGACCTTGGCGTAAGTTAGGCACTTGCTCACATAAGTAACAATTTCAGCTTTCATGTTTGACCACCAGTATAACTTTTTGAGGTCTAGATACATCTTATCTGACCCTGGATGGATGGAGTATCGAGTCTTGTGTGCTTAATTCATGACGACGTCTCGGAACCCACCAAACTTCGGTGTCCAGATCCGATTTATTAGGTAACGTGCTCCATCATCCTTGACTTCTAAGTTTTTATCCATCCCTCTTAATGCCTCACCTATCACATTTTATGGTTTCAAGGCTTCTAGTTGTGCTTCCTTGATCTGTGCGGTCAGGTGTGAATGGATTGTCATGGTTAAGGATTTTACTCGGCGGCCTGAATATTCTTTTCTGCTTAGTGTATCGGCTACTATATTGGCCTTGCCCGGATGGTAGCGGATTTCGTACTTGTAGTCATTCAGCAGCTCCTCCCATCTCCTTTGTCGCATGTTGAGCTCTTTTTGATTAAGGATATGCTGAAGACTTTTGTGATCAGTGAAGATAGTGCACTTTGTGCCGTAGAGGTAGTGCCTCCAGATCTATAAGGTGAACACTACTGCTCCCAACTCAAGGTCGTGGGTAGTATAATTAACTTCGTGAGTCTAAGTTTCCTTGACGCGTAAGCGATGACCTTCCCTATCTGCATGAGAATGCATCCGAGACCTTGATCTGAAGCATCGCAATACACCACGAAGTCATCGGTTCTTTCTGGAAGAGACAAGATCGACGTGCTGCATAGGGCTTGTTTTAACGTTTGGAAGGCAGTTTCTTATTTATCTTCCCACTTGAACGCCACACCTTTATGAGTCAAAGTGGTGAGCGATTTGGCAATCTTGGAGAAGTTCTGTATGAGTCTTCGGTAGTAGCCGGCGAGTCGTAAAAATTGTCGAATTTATGTCAGCATTGTTGATGCTGACCAGTTTTTGATTGTTTTGATTTTTGAGGGATCCACATGTATCCCTTTCTCGCTAACCAGGTGGCTAAGGAATCCCACTTCTCAGAGCCAAAATTCGCACTTTGAAAACTTAGAATAAAGCTTCTCGACTCTTAGAGTCTCCAATACTAATCGCAGATGTTGACTGTGCTCTTCTTTGCTTCGCGAATAGACCATGATATCGTCGATGAACACGATCACGAATTTGTCTAAGAAGGGTCGACACACTCGGTTCATCAGATCCATGAACACCGCAGGTGCGTTGGTTAGTTCAAAGGGCATCACTACAAATTCGTAATGGCCGTAGCGCGTTCTGAAAGCTGTCTTGGGAATATCATCCTCTTGAACCCGTAGTTGATGGTAACCCGACCTCAAGTCGATTTTTGAAAAGTAGCTTCTTCCCTGAAGTTGGTCGAAGAGGTCGTCGATTTGGGGTAGGGGATATCGATTCTTGATGGTAAGTTTGTTTAACTCCCGGTATTTGATGCACATACGAAAAGATCCATCCTTCTTTTTCACAAATAGGATTGGTGCTCCCCAGGGTGAAAAGCTCGGTCTAATGAACCCCTTGCTTAGTAGTTCGTTCAATTAACTAGACAGTTCTTGCATTTCTGCCGGTGCGAGGCGATATGGAGCCTAGGCTATGAGGGTAGCACCGGGAACCAAGTCGATTCGGAATTTGACTTGTCGTGCGAGTGGTACACCCGGCAGATCTTCTGGGAATACGTCAGGGAAGTTGCACACTTCCGGAATGTCTTTGATATCCTTCACCCCTTGTTTCTTATCTACGACGTGGGCTAAAAATGCATGGTATTCCTTCCGGAGATACTTTTGAGCCTTGACGCAAGAAATGATTTATAGAGTTGTATTGGGTTTATCGGCGTAGACGAGAAGGGTTCACCATTTGGCAGATTAAGGCGGACGACCCTTTCGTAACATAAAATGTCGGCACGATTTGGACTTAACCAATGGCCTTTGAACGATGATTGTCCAGAAGCGAGCACAAGAAATTTCACTATGTCGGGTTGTAGAATGGGTACTTTGGACCAATTGAGCCCAAAGAGCAGACCCAAAATCAATGTTGACTCCCGTGGAAGATCTGGAGGCATTACCTGTACGGGGTCCGCTGTACCATCTACACAGAACACAAGAGCTTGAGAAACATTATGGATCAGCCGAACCTAAACATGAGGCAACGTAGGTGGCTGGACGTGCTCAAGGATTATGACTGCTAGATCCTTTACCATCCAGGTAAAGCTAATGTTGTGACAGGCGCCCTGAGCCGCAAGTCAGCTGGACCTTCTATTCCGACATCATGTATGAGAATTTCCATTGACTCTCCACTGGTGGGATTGATTAGAGAGGCTCTGGTCGAGGGAGTGCGAGACGAAAATTGGAATATTGAGAGGATCAGAGGCAAGATCACCCAATTTTTTCAGGACAGTCGTGGGTTGTTGACCCGCTGCGATCGGGTGTAGGTTCCGGTGTCTGGCGAGGTTAGATAGATCATGCTGGGGGAGGCTCATAAGTCACGTTTCTCCATTCTCCCAGAGGCCACCAAGATGTACCGGGACCTGAGTTTGAGTTACAGGTGGCCGTGCATGAAGAGAGGGATCACTTAGTGCATTGAGAGGTGCTTGACCTTGGTTAAGGTCGAGCATCAGAGGCCGCATGGTAAGCTGCAACCTTTGGAGGTTCCCATGTGGAAATGAGAGCAGACCAGGATGGACTTTATCACCAACTTATCGACGAAGGCGAAGGGATATGATGCTATATGGGTCATTGTGGATCGATTGACCAAGAACACCCATTTTCTGGCAATTCGGGAGAGTTCGTCGGCTGAAAAGTTGGCCGACGTGTGCCACGAGATGCCGGTCTCTATTGTCTCATACCGTGATGTTCGATTTACCTCCTGTTTCTGGAAGAAGTTCCATGAGGAACTAGGCACGAGACTACATTTTAGCACCACTTACCATCCGCAGATAGATGCTCAGAGTGAGCAGACCATTCAGACCCTTGAGGACATGTTGAGGGTTGTGTCATTGATTTTAGTGGGATCTGGGACTCCCACCTACCCCTTGTAGAGTTCTCATAAAACAATAGCTTTCATTCCAGCGTTGGTGCTCCACCCTTCTTGCTATTGTATGGGCGGAGATGTTGTACCTCAGTTTGTTGAGGCGAGGTTGGTCACTGGGTGTTGGGACAAACCGAGGCAGTTCTACAGACTACCGAAAAGATTCATCAGATCAGGCAGCGACTGCAAACTGCTCAGAGTTGGAAAAAAGTTATGCCGACCAGCGCCAATCCGAGTTGGAGTTTCAGGTCGGCGATACCGTGTTGCTGAAAGTCTCACCCTGGAAGGGTGTGATCCGTTTCAGGAAGAGGCGAAAGTTGGGTCGCTGATATATTGGACCGTTTTAGATTACTGCTAGGGTTGGCAACATCGCATATAGACTGGACCTTCCGGAAGAGCTCCGTCAGATTCATAGCACTTTCCACGTTTTGCAATTGCGGAAGTGCATATTAGACGAGTATTCGGTTGTGTCATTGGATGGCATTTAGGTTGAAGAACATCTGAATTATGTTGAGCAGCCGGTGGCTGTCTTAGAGAGGAATATAAAGGTTATGCGTAACAAGGAGATACCTTTGGTAAAGGTATAGTAGCAACATCAGAAGGGATCCGAGTGGACTTTGGAGCTGGAGCTCGAGATATGGGAGCACCATCCAAATTTGTTTGTTGTAGCAGACTTCGAGGACAATGTCTAGCTCAAGTGGGGGAGAGTTGTAACATTCTGGATTTCAGGTATTTTCCGAATCCTTCCTTGGTATTTTAATAAGTCAATTTTAGCCCCTAATATTGGTTTGGACCTAGCCCTAGGGGTAGATTGGTAATTTTTGGGAAGTTGAGTAGTACGTTGGGCGTACATTTGGGATCGCCCCGCATATTAGGGCACGCCATAGTATGTTGGGCGTACACTCGTATACGCCGGGCGTACGTGTGTCCGGATAAGACCCTAATTTTCAAGGTTTGTGTGGTATTTAAGCACCATTATGGGACATTGTAGCTCACTCTTTTAGCCTCCAAACCTCCCTTAGCCATCTTGAGAGAACCCTAGCCTCATAGTGAGCATTTTGAGCTTATAAGTGTGTTTTGTGTGCCCTAAAGGAGAAGCTTCTGCATCAAGGAGTCAATGAGCGAAGATTGGCTTGTAGATCTTGGTTCACCATGTGTTTTGGGAGCTCCAGAAGGTACAAAGTTGCTACCTTTGTGTCTATTTCTTCTAGATCTCTCCTTGGTATCGTATTTGCATTCTTTTGTCCCATAAAGTCCCATTATAGTGCATGATTCATTTTGGACGTTTTGAACTGTCGTTTCAAACCCTAGGAAGGGTTCTAAGTGATAAAACTGAAGTACCAATGACTAGAAATGTCCCATGCAATTGGTAGAAAGGTCTTTATGGGTTAAGACCATGTATTAAGGACTTTTTGGACGTCCAAAGTTTTAAAGTTTGAGACTTTATCGTTCTGAGACACATTTGGTCAACGGATCGGGAATTTGGGCTTAAGTGCTTAAGCCATTAAGCACTTATTGGAGTTTTAATACAACAAGGGTATGCCTCGTGTAGAGAGCAGTACACCCCACATATACAGTCAACGTTACCATTTTCCAGTCAAAGCAACGCTCGCGTACTCCCTGTGTAACTTCGGGGTACGCCCAACGTACGCGCACTGATGGGTTTTTGTGAGTTGGGCTTCAATTTGGGCCACCTTTCAGCCAGTTTGGTTTGGGCCCTTGCTGGACTTTATGAATGGAAGTGTATTGGGCCAATTATGGAAATGGACCATAGTATGAGGCTCAATTAAAAAGTAGGGCCCAATTTGGAAGATTGGGCCAATTATGGGCCTCATTTATTTGGACCTTTGGATCAACGATTCAGAGTTGGGTCTTGGCCCAATTAGGGAAAGGGTAATTTGGACTCTTACCCTATGCTTGGGACTTTAACTAAGATTGATATTCCAATTGTTGATTAGTGTCTGTTTATTGTGATAGTTCGGGATTTTTAGTGAGTCAGCAGTCGGAGGTTTTCAGTTCAGTTCAACATTGTAAGGTGAGTTTTCCTCACTATACTTAGGGGTCGAAGGCACTAAGGCCAACCCATCGGATTGATATCCTAGTAGTTATTGATATTCTGAGTATGAGTTATATATATATATATATATATATATATATATATATATATATATATATATATATATATATGCTTGTTTGATATGCTAGTCTAGTAGATCTGTAGGACTACCTGTGATACTGTTTGATTATCTGTATATGTATTTATCTGTTAATGTCAACATGTTGTGTGGGATGGGTTGAGGTTGTACTGCTCCGTGCGGTAGCCAACAAACCCTGGAGTATGCCATATATGAGCTGAGGGCTAGGGAGGGCATGCCAGACTCATACTGAGGACTCCTGAGCATTCTAGACACAAGCTGAGGGTCAGGTAGGGCATGCCAGACTCATACCGTGGGCTAATCTTTTGTATTCCAGTCGAAGGACTGAGGGAACAAATCAGACGTAAGTTGTGGGCCCAAGGGGCAAGCCAGGCTTACGATGTGGGCTTGGGGAGCAATCCAGACATGAGCTATTGGCTTGACAGGCAAGACGGACTCATTCTGTGGGCTCAGAGGTAAACCAATATGTATAGATGTGGACCTATTACATGTTGTTATTTGTATATGTTCTATTTGTTATGTATCAGTATTTTGGTGGAACTCACTAAGCTTCTGGCCTCATTGGTGGATGGTGATCAGGGACTTAAGACCTTTTAGGGGTGACTTTGGGTCCTGAAGGTGGGTGGGGTACATGATACATAATTGTAAGACACGCATAAATCAAAGTATTCGATACTTCCGGGATCAAAAAAGATGTATCAGGACTTGAAAGCCAATTATTGGTGGCCAGGAATGAAGAGGGAAGTGACGAAATATGTAATGGAGTGTGTGAGATGTTCTTTGGTCAAGGCTGACAACCAGAAGCCTTATGGTGCGTTGCAACATCCATAGATTCTAGAGTGGAAATGGGATAAAATTATGATTGATTTTGTCACAAAGTTGCCTTAAACCTCTCGAGGAAATGATATGATAAGGGTGATTATGGATAGGTTGATGAAACGTGTGTACTTTTTGGCAACCAAAGAGAATGAAAAATTGTAGGAATTGGCAAGGATGTACATCGAGGAGATTGTTACGTGATACGGTGTACCATTATCCATTATTTCTGAGCAGTACAATCATTTTGTTTCGAGGTTTTGCCAGAAATTACAAGAGGATTTGGGTACGAGGGTGCATTTGAGTACAATTTATCATCCTCAGACTGATGAGAAAAGCGAGGACCATTCAAACTCTAGAGGATATGTAACCTGCATACGTTATTGAGTATGAGGTTGTTGGGACACTTAGTTACCCATGGTGGAGCTTGCCTACAATAAATCATATCATGCTAGCATTGGTATGGCTCCGTATGAGATGATTTATGGAAGGAGGTTGTCGTACTCCCACTTGTTGGTTGGATCTAGGAGAAAAACAATTTGTAAGCTTTGAAATTATGCAACATACTGAGGATAAAGTGAAGATAGCGCGTGAGCATTTCTAAGTGGCTCGCGAACATCAAAAGATGTATTCAAATAGGAAACATCGACCGAAAACTTTCAAGGTAGGAAAGAGGTTGATGTTGAAAGTCTCACCTTGGAAGTGGATTATCTGTTTTGGCAAGCAGGGAAAGTTGGGACCACGTTACAATAGTCCACTTGTGATGTTGGAACAAGTCGGAGACCAAGCCTACAGATTGGAGTTACCACCCGAGCTAGAGGGAATTCATGATGTATTTCATGTTTGCTACCTGAGAAAGTTTTTAGCGGAGGAACCCAGTGTACTACCATTAGACGAGCTATGATTCTGTGAAATCAAAAAATTTAGTTGAAGAACCAACGTCTATATTGGAGCGTGAGACCAAGTAGTTGCACAACAAAAGAGTGAACCTTGTGAAGATTCTTTGGAAGAACAAGCATGGCGAAGACATGAATTGGGAGCTAGAGGATGTCATAAGGGATCGTTATCCACAACTATTTGTTCCGGTTCGTGATTCTAGGATGGAATCCTCTTAATGAAGAGAGGATTGTAATGATCTAAATTCTCATCCGTCATCAAGGTTAGCTTCCGTTACTAAAATACTAATTTTCTTTAGTGAATTTGTTTCTTTAATGATTATAAATTCAATAAAGAAAATATAAATAAATAAAAGATGATTAAAACTAAAGGTTTAATGTTTTTGGTGCTTAAGATAATTAGAAAAAAATGGTTTAACATGAATAGTGGGGTCAAAATGTCATTTAGTAAAATTAAATTTGTCAAGATTCTAGGGTTAGGATGGGAAAGATTTAAAATTTTACATATTAGGGTCCAATAGGTAAATTTGTGGTATAACTCCCAAAGAAGAGGATCGATTATGCTCCCTACGTCCATTATATTCATCCCTCGTATCTAATATCTTAGAAAAATGAACGAGGCATCTTACTGCCTTTTGTGCGTTAATGATCGGAGATCAAGGAAAAAAACGAGCGACTAAGGTGGAGAGAAAGCTATTGAATCGAGAACTGATGAGCAGAAGGAAGACATTGCCTTGTCGATCGTAGAAGGGAGAAGAAGGGTGAGAAAATCAATCTAATAGTTGGTAAAATCTTCTACTCATCTTCTTGTCAAGATTATAACCTAATTGCTTGTCAATTGGGTGAGTTTTAGTGTTAAACTCCTTATTTGATGATAATTGTTGTATCTTCTTTCTCCATGCAATTCTTCGATGCTCTTATGGCTAAATTCCATTCTTATTTGGTGTGTTATGATGATTTATTGTTGTCCAAATCATGTTATGCACACTCTCAAGAATGATTTTGATATGTCCTTGAATTATTCCTTTGTTGATTGTAAAAACTCATGCTATTGGTAGCTTATCTTCAAGTGAGAATATTTGGTGAAAGACTATGTGTTGGACTCTCTAAATGGTACTCAAAATAGTTTTCAAGTGTATTCAAATATGGCTAATTGGTAGGAGAAGTTCAAACCCAAGTTGGTATTTCCCCTTTTAACAATGTACTTTATCTTTTTTTAAAGACAATGTACTTTGGACCATGGTTGGAGGATGAAACTATCTTTTTACTTCCATGCTATACTGCTACTGATTGAAACTTGTTTTTCAACTATTTGGTCGATTTGGGTGATGACTTAATGGGTTAAGTGGTCAAAAAGCCTTTAAAACTCAAAGTTGGAAATTGCAAGAAATTGACAAATCTGCCCTTGGATTGGAAAAAATATAGAAAAATCACCAGGAGTCAAATTAACGATCCATAAATTCTTAAATTTTGAGTCTAGTTTTTCCTAGAATTTTTCCAGAACCTGTTGTTGCCTCAAACTAAGGTGAAAATCGTCTTTTTCACCAACTGGTCAGAATAATGCTGCATTAATATGCAGTTTTGTAAAAATCATACAAAATTATAGACAAATCTTTTGGACCTTTAAAAGTATTTTCTGGAAAGCTACAACTCTGAACTTTTGGAATATCAAATAAAACTAAAAATTTTATAGGTCTCAAGGGTGGTAAAGCAGCCATAAACAGCGGTTGTTTTAGGTCCAGATTGGGAATTTTGTTTGGTATTTAATTTATGTGTTTAGGTTATGGCATTCTCAACTTTAGAATTATAGAGTTAAAATAACCTTTTATTTATATTTTAATCGGGGCAAGGGTGATACTTCAACTCTTACAAGACTTGAAGTGTGAGGAGGTCACATCCTTGGCAAAGGTGAGTTAATTTTATGGATTTATAAAGTACATTGTTAAGATAACTCCATATCTTATATGGAATGGGATGAATCTAGTTACCTAGGATGTAAGTGCCCCTTTTGGTGTTGAGTGTTGTGTTATGCATGTTTTAATGCTTTGTGTAAGTGTATCTAGGTTGTTGCATGCTAGACTCTTCTTTGTTTTCTGTGAGACGTGTCTTAAGGCGATGCTAGATTGAGTGTTGTACACAAATATTATTTATTGTGAGAATGCCAATACTTGTTTGAAAATGTTTTGCTAATTTTTTGAAGACAAGCATTCTCATGTTGTAAAACCATTATAAAAGTGTTTTGAATGAAAGTGGTGTGTGATGTAAAATATAATAATTAAATAAAATTACATGTTTCCATGAAAATGAACCATTAAAGATTTAATATGTTAATAAAAGAAAATTCATAATTTTTGCATGATTACTTGAAGAGGGTAAAAGTGTAGCTCCTTAATTGATTAATTAATATTAATTTAGAAAGGGGAATACACTAGCGTAGCCAAGGGTAGTAACTTAGACAAAGGAATATATACCCTATCTGGATTATTGCAGGGACCCGAGGGGTTAAACGACACCCACGGGAAAAGAGTTTAAGTTAAAAGCGGCATCGGATGATTTTTCTAGGAGATCATTTGAGACATGTTCCGAACGGTGGATGGACTTGAGTGATGTTGGTCTAGTAGTGGGGAGAACGCAAACAACACCTGAGATTGGAAGGTGTAACACAGTAGGATTGGCACCGCTTTTACGAATCCTTAACGACAACGCATGTCAGAGTAGCGAACACAATGCACCGGGAGCAATGATTACTGGTGAGAGTCGCGCCTCACCTAGTGCATTGGGTCGTGTCGGTCAGGTTAGTAGCCAATAGGGTACTTGAGTTGGGGGTTTGCGGTGAATAAATAGACCCTAACTAGGAGGTATTACTTTAATAATTATAGTGATGGTGAGTGGTGATTAATTATTAAAATAAAGCGGATAAATAAAATATTATATTATAGCGGTGAAAATATAAAAAAAATCTGTTACAACGGGGTTGAGGAGAGAAACTAATTATAGAAGCTGTAAAAGAAGAACTAAATAAATTGAGCTAAAAAGTGTTTGATAAGCGGTGTGATGTTGTTATGTCTTGCTTGTAAGTCTTTGGTTGTGTGGGGATGTTTTGTGTAATCCATTTCTTATATGTGTGTTGTTTTAACACTATACTATAATTGACTCACTTAGCTTATGCTAACACTTGTTCTTTGCTTGTTGGTTTTTGTGAACTAGAATAGGTAGCTTGACATGATTCCTTGGTGAGGATAGGAACCTTTGGATAGTTTTATTTAGTATTTTAGATATGATACCATTTGAACATGGTTGGGTTTCATCATATTGTTTTGTAAACTTTAAATTTGGATGGTTTTTTTTTTGACATAAAGTAACATTCATGATGTTTTTGAAATATTTATAATAAGTCTTCCGAAAACATAATCTGTTAACAAGGATTAATTATAAAAAAAATTGGGTGAAAAATCACGGTGTTACAGAACATGAAGCTGGCTGGCACATACGATGTGCATTTGTGGTTAACATCCTGATTTTGCTCAAGCCTTGAGTACGCTGAGCATACAAGCTGAGTACATTGGGCGTAATTAGTTAAGTCAACTCGGTTGACTTTTTGACTTTCGACTTTGACCATATTTTGATCAAGTTTGACCAAGGGCTATTTTGGGTATTTTGAATTGTAGTTGAGTTTGGTCATTTTTCATTAATAGGTGTCTGGTTGAGTTGATATTCGAAGCAATGTCATGTTCAAGTATCTTTTCAGACTGCTAGGTGAGTTTTCCTCACTGTACTTGTGGGTCGAAGGCACCAATGTTGGCCTACTATGTTTTTTGCATCCTGGTATATAGGATGTTGTTATGCAGTACTGATATGTTAGATCTATATCATGATATATTGGATATTATTATGTTGTAGTGATCTTTTAGATCTGAATTCTAGTATGTAGGATGTCGCTATACGGTAGTGATCTATAGATCTGCCTATTTTGTCAACTGACCCGTTGTATGTTTATATGTTGTTTATGTCGACATACTGTGTTTCGGGTTGAGCCTTTACTGCTATGTGCGTGGGCAACATATTAGGGGTAATCCAACTCGATTGTTATGGACCCGACGATATTCTTGTCCGATGACTGAATGCGACGGTATTCCAGTCCGATGAATGAATGGACACGTTACATGTTGGCGTTCCAGTCCAATGGCTGATTGGGTCGAGGGTAATCTAGCCCGATGGTTGTGAACCTGAGGGTATTCCACTCTGGTGACTGAGTGAGCCCCGCATGCATGATTGTATATATTATTTGCTATGTGGTAGTGCTTTTAGGGAACTCACCAAACCCCATACAATTTATTTGTCCTGTCCAGTCCAATCCAGTCATGTTCAGTCCAGTCCAGTCCGGTTCTACCTAGTTCTTGTGTCAAACGGTACCTTAAGCACGAAAAATACAAAGAAACTGAAGTTAGTAGTTTTAGTTGTTCTGTTAAATTTTTTTGATTTTGTTGCATATCTAATAAAATTAGTGATGGGTTTTGGTCATAAGACATCCTATGTGCTCATACAAACCCTAATGCTTGGATCTAGGTTTCTCTATTGTACATGCAAGTTATCCAAGACTATAAACCCTAATTCTAGCATTCAAGTAATCATATTAACATGAGAATAGGTTTATAATGTTACCTTGATTGTTATGTAGCAATAATAATCCCAAATCTCCTTGTATTGACTTTGGAAGGCTTAGAGTCATAAGTGTCACTCCTCTAATGGTTCACAAACACCATAAGCATGAGGATGAAGAGGAGAGAGGATGGAGGCTACCAAAAACGTCTACAAACCCTAGCAAGAAGCATAGCCACGTTTTTGGTCCTTAAGGGATCTATATATAGTGAGGCAATTAGGGTTATCTAACAAGGAAACCCTAATTTGGATGTTTAAGCCCTAAGCAACCCATAGACTCCTTTAATCAAGCCCTTGGAAGATTTCCTTATAGGTTTCCCCATAGAATTCGTCCAACCCTTGATACAAGGCAATCTATGGCCCAAATTGCAATTATCTTATAATTACAATTCCAGTCCCTTAAGTTTAATTAATCTCTTTTAGTCACAAAACTAATTACCAATTAATTCTTGACAAATATTAATTAAGCAATATGATTTCTCCTTTAATATATTATTCCCATAATATATTAATAAATCATATTTAATCCTTTCTCTCCATAATTCATCCTATCAAGTTGCTTTGGTGAAGGCAACCCAAAAGGACCATGCACCATCGAGTCAAGTACATACCAAAATAGTTATGGACTTAGACACTAATCTAACAGTCTCCCACTTGGATAAGTCTAACAACTATTCTGCATATGACTTCAGATCCTGATCTGCAATCGTAGCTTTCCAAAGCCACTGTCAACTCTGATCCTATCAGATACGCGTGTCCTTAGATAAGGGATCATATATTCCTCCATTTTAGATATCATATGAGATATGATTTCAAATCATTCTCTTTGTACTATATCTCGATTCCCGATTTATGACGACTGACTAATTGAACAAATCAAATTAGCCCTAGCCCAGCCGAGCATTTACGTTTGTCATCACTAAATCATCGAGGGGCCCAAAGATATCACTTTTATCCTACTTTGGATAAAAGGAACAGATAAACTTTGATACAATGCTTGCTTTCACTCAGTCACCGAATCACACACAACAATATGTTTTATAACACCAAGTTACTAGTGCGTTTACATATTATCAATGTGCAACCGATTTGCAAGATACAACTCACACATCTCGGTTTCAAGAATATAAGATGTTATCGTCTCACCAATAACTCGTGACACAATCCATGGAGTGATCCAAGTGAGCGTGGGTGTAATCCAATGCTCAAATCATATTCATAAGCACTCATGAACGTTGCATCAAACATTTGCTTATGTCTAATACTCTTTTAGACATTCCACACACCAATTCACGACAGTCTTCATTCATACTTACTTCCAACATATGAACGACTGTGGCCCGTTCGAATAATTTAACTGTTCTTAACCAATTAAATTATTCAGGAAGTCAAAACATGCAAATGTGAAACACAAGAATAATACTAATCCCATATGGCCTCAACCCTTTGAGCATAAATAAAACTCCTTTTATTTATCACCATATTGATTACTCATTATTTGTTGTTTCGGGTTATCAACTTCTTACTTGAATTATTACACTTGTCCCATGCTCTTATCATGCACACAATGTTTATCTATGGTTCTTACTTTGTGAAATATACCAAATTGAGCACATTTCCAATCATTCTCATTTCACAACTCCTAATCCTTTTTCATAAGTGTAAGAATATCAAATTCTTGCTACTTATAGAATATGCTAGATTCTAACATTCTATGCAACTATCCTTTCGTAATGTCACTACACCAAAGTCACAAAGACTATTGCCAATGATATTACAAAGTCCTCTATCGGAGATTGTTACAATACAATTCCTTAGATATGATGTCTCTCACTCAAAGTACATTCCTTCGAATATCGTTTTGCATAAAAGTTTCTAATCTAGACGTAGATTTTTTTCAATATTCAATTCCCAATATGGAAAACTTTCCATACTTACCATATGACAATTCATTCTTAATAGAATCTTTTCTATTCATAATAATGTCGATATGGTCCATCCAATATGGAAACATTTCCATATTTTCCAATACTATACTTCCAACTACTCACAAGCAACCAATCACTCGTCGAACTTTGGATTGTCTTTTGATAGTTGTTTAATTATTTTAGTCAAAACCGATTCTAGTCCTTTTTCCCTCTAAATGCGCTAGACATTTGGAAAATTTTAGAATGGTCAAATATTAAAGCATTTGCAATCGATCCTATACCCGAAACATATGGGACCCGATGCATAATGTTTTATTTGCTATGTTCTCAAAATTCGAATTGTGAAGAGGAATGATGTAATCATAATCGAAATTTTAAGAACACACTATGTACCTTTGACTAAATTTATTAACATTTCTCAACCTAAGCCTTTAGATTTGAAATGAAGCATAATATTCTCTCCCTTAATTATAGCAAAACAACTTTACAACCCTTACGACTTTTCAAGGTATAACTCTTGTTTTCTATAATTAATATTGCCAACTTGCAATACGTGCCTTAATAATCATACAATCATAACATTTATGCTCCCACTATCATGATGATTATTATAAAACATGACACTTATGCTCCCACTAGCTTCGACATGTATTCATAAACATCTTAACTTTCAGAAAAACAATACTTATTGAATTTCTTAAGTTCATGTTTCTAATACTTAGTGCTTTAATAATCTTTTATCAAGGCTTCTTGAACTTATACACCTTTGCCTTAGATAGTTCATATGTGTGTCTAAACAATTAAGACTAATTGCCAAACCTCACAATTCAAATAATGGAAAGGGATACCGTAACCATAATCGAATTCGAGAATGCAATTTTACAATCACTATCTTCTTAAAATCTTTCTTAGTGAAAGCATTTCCTCACAATCATTTTCATGAAGGAGGAAATCTTATGACACTTAGATTTTAAACGGTGTATGTGTTCCTATCCATGTGAATTTGTTAAAACCAAAGTTTATGATAAATTCAAACTCATATGGACCGAACTTTCTAAATCTTGATTTCTTGCCTTATGGTAGCACAGCTGCCCACCATGTCTTCCAAGTAGTTAAGAAGCTCACCCTTTCCTATCAATGTACCTTTCACTGATTAAGGTGCCTTTCCTTTTATGCGTTCAAAATGAGAACTCATATAACTTACATACATAATTAACTTAATTGGAACAGCACAAAAACAAAATAATGTCAACATAATAGGTTGTAAACCTCAACTCGTGTGCTAGTGATGATCGATGAGGTCTATTTTGATTTGTTCTTGAAACCTTTCAAGACCATTAAGACTCCCACTGACTCCTTGACATATAAGATTCTCTTGTCAATAAACATTTCTTGACAAACAAATATTCAAGAGTTAGTGTAGTTTTTATCAAACACTTCATAAATTGGTCCTAGTTGGTCTTTGTCTTATCCAAGACATCATAACTTTCCAAATTTGATGAATGTTATAAACCTTCTTAATAATTATCACTCAATTTCACAATCTTTACTCTAAGACTTGTTTTGGAACGAAGTATGATTGACTTCTTGATTTAACCATTTCTTCAATCCTTGATTCCTCTTCTTAAACATACATTTGTACTAAGACTTACTTAGAGGATCAATTGAGATATGGTTCTTAATCATTAAGACCTATCATAAAGCATAAAAGCTACTCTCCCTTCTTCTTAGAATGGAGAAACTTTTATCTTTCTGCCTACTTGATTCTTCTTATTCGTTCTGCTATTGATTTAAACATTTTCAATCAATTCAGAATTACACTTAATCTTGTAAGTATAATCATTTTTACTAGACTTTTAGTAAATCATGACGAATATCTCTGTTACTCTTATGGTGGACTTGATCAATACGCAACTTTGTGTACTCGATCTCCTAGTCCTTCACTTGACACTTTGTCAATGAATTAGTCTAATTTCCAAATATGAAATTTCTCATTCATCGTGCAACCAAGTTGCATGATTCCAAGTTTCTGTCCAATTGAAACTTGGGCGATGAGAAACTCTCCCCATTTGGCAAACTCTCGACTTTCCATAAATAACATAATAAGAACCAAATCCATTATTGCTAATAATAGAAACATTCAAAAATCAATTTTTCATATACGCCATTGCAAGGATAAATAAATAATATAAAATCAAAATTTATTTTATTGCGGAAAAATTTGTTCTTACAATGCAATTCATTGAAAAACTATGCTAATACATCTTCCTTAGCAATCTAATTCTAACTCTAAGTAGTAGCTCAAGAATCTAATCTTCGAGAAATGCGATCGAAATCCATTCCTTCACGGTTAGATTCTGCTCACTTCTTCCCTTAAGCTTCCTTTCTTTTCTTCGATCCTACAAAACATCAATTGTAATCTTATCACATTATGTATATAGAAGCTTAAAAGAGTTAGTTAATGGATTTTACCTATGTTAGAGCCATACGTTTTGACTCTCCCATCTCTTAGATCTCTTAGGTAAATAGGGCAGCTTCGTCTCCAATGCCCCTTCTCTTGGCAATATAAGTAGATTGACTCTTTTGGAACAGGACATGGAACTACTTCAGACATTGCCTTTATCTTATGATCAAACTTTTTGATCATAGCAAGTCTTTCGTTGCCATTGTCAATATCCATAAAGGTCTTGAAGGCAGATTCACCAATCAACTTTGCTTTTCTATTGCGCCAAACCATTGCTGATTCAGCAGCAATAAGCATATAGGTGAGATCTATAAGGGTCACGTCGCGGTTCATCGTATAGTACTCTCTTACGAACTCACTATACGAGTTAGGAAGTGACTGAAGAACCCAATCAACAGCCATTTCCTCACAGACAACGGATCCCAACATTCTTAACCTATCAATGTGTGACTTCATCCCTAGGACGTGTGCACACACCGACTTTCCTTCTTTATGTTTACTTGCCAAAAGGGATTGAGTGAGCTTGAACTTTTCAAGCCTTCGTACTTGTGGGTTAGGGGGAATAATTGGAGGAGGAGGAGGAAGTGAAGTATGATCTGTGGTTCGACGATCGAATCGTGGAATATCATCTTTATGTGGAATGCTTGTTCCACGGGATTTGAGAAGACCATAGTTGTCGAACTTTGACATCTACAAAACGGGAGAAAAACGAATTCAAGTTAGTTGATTGATTGAGTCATTAGTAAATCACCCAAATGAAATACTAAGGCTAGGACCCAACACAATATTCCACAACTCGGGAGAGGGATGCCGTAACCCTAATTGCAGAATATTTGAAGGTAAGTGAATGATGATTCATTAATTTCCACCACGAAAAACGAAAAAGAAATTTAAGTTTTAAATCTATGAAAACTCCTAGATCCTTTGAGATTCATTGAACTTTCGATGGCATGTTTAAATCTCGATATGCCCCTCTAGTTTGTGACTGGGATGTCGAGGATCACAAAGCGGGTGTGAATAACCATGCAAACTTACATGGTGCCCTCACATGTTACAGTCACCTATTCGATGTGCCGGTAAACCACACACGCTCGAGTAACGTCTTCGCAAGGGCACAAAGTGTAATTTCATTGAGTTGCATCAATTCACTTTTTCCTAAGTAACTAAGATTGGGAATTTTATGAAAATATTTAGTTACTTTTATACTTTATTATACTTATAATGGAAGGTTTCGTCCTATCCTACCTGTTCGGCTAACGACCCTCCACTAGTCAAGAGTGCGGTGGGTAAGAGTGGATACCCATTCAATCGTCATTTTATAGGCAATTTCGTTAAACACCCCTTATAGACCAGCTTCGTGAATGAGGCCTACTAACGGTAAGACTGACTTTTACTCATACATATATATAATGTTAGACTTTTAATGTTATATATAGTATAGGGTGTATTTTATACTTTCAAAATACTAGGTGGTCTAATTTAACAATTATACTTTTAATTCAATTAAATTGTAAACCTAAACTTTTATGGATTTATTAAACCTCTTTTAATTATACACCTTAATTAATTAATAAAACCATAAGGGTGTGATTTGAACTTTTTCAAAACAATACTAGAGTTTTAGAATTTAACATTCCTAATTAAACTTTTAATCAACTTTTAAATTCCAAAACTTGAGGGCAAGTTTTGAAACATTTCAAAACATTAGGGTTTAGAATTTAAATATACATCAAATTAAACTATTAATCTAAAATATTAAATTCCAAAACTTGAGGGCAAGTTTTGAAACCTTTCTCAAAACATTAGGGTTTTAACTATTGAAATTTCAAAACAACAAAACTTTTGGGTTTAAATTTAAACTATAAAACCTAAGGGGAAAATATGAAACATTTCATGACATAAGGATCAAATAACAAATAATCTAAATTAACAATGAATCACATAATTATCCATATTTGATTTATTTAATGATTTCTTGCAAAACAATTTACCAATTTAATCAAAATAATTAATCAATTATCACATAAGGAAACAAATATTTTATTAATTGATAAATATCTTCAATTAGATCAAGAATATACTCATATATATCAAAAAAACGGATTTATATTGATCTAATGTGATAAGGCAAATTCCATAAGCAAAAACAGCAAGAAATCGCGAAGATATCCCCATTTGACGAGTTGACTCGTCGAGTCAAGCATGGACTCGTCGAGTCTGCATGGACTCGGCGAGTCTAGCCTCCAGAAACCAAAAATTCGAATTTTTCAAACATATCAAGCATCAATACAATAGAAACCAGTCCAGGCTCTGATACCACTGATGGGTTTTGGTCATAAGACATCCTATGTGCTCATCCAAACCCTAATGCTTGGATCTAGGTTTCTCTATTATACATGCAAGTTATCCAAGACTATAAACCCTAATTCTAGCATTCAAGTAATCATATTAACATGAGAATAGGTTTATAATGTTACCTTGATTGTTATGTAGCAATAACAATCCCAAATCTCCTGGTATTGACTTTGGAAGGCTTAGAGTCACAAGTGTCACTCCTCTAATGGTTCACAAACACCATAAGCAAGAGGATGAAGAGGAAAGAGGATGGAGGCTACCAAAAACGTCTACAAACCCTAGCAAGAAGCTTAGCCACGTTTTTGGTCCTTAAGGGATCTATATATAGTGAGGCAATTAGGGTTATCTAACAAGGAAACCCTAATTTGGATGCTTAAGCCCTAAGCAACCCATAGACTCCTTTAATCAAGCCCTTGGACGATTTCCTTATAGGTTTCCCCATAGAATTCGTCCAACCCTTGATACAAGGCAATCTATGGCCCAAATTGCAATTATCTTATAATTAGAATTCCAGTCCCTTATGTTTAATTAATCTCTTTTAGTCACAAAACTAATTACCAATTAATTCTTGACTAATATTAATTAAACAATATGATTTCTCCTTTAATATATTATTCCCATAATATATTAATAAATCATATTTAATCCTTTCTCTCCATAATTCATCCTATCAAATTGTTTTGGTAAAGGCAACCCAAAAGGACCATGCACCATCGGGTCAAGTACATACCAAAATAGTTATGGACTTAGACACTAATCCAACAATTAGAGCCTAAAAGTAGTTATCTAACTTTTAAATTTTTTTATTTATTGCATCTGCAATAAATAATAAAATTTAAGTCTGAAAGTAAACATCTAACTATTAAGTGTCTTTGGTTCACAAAATATTTTAAGAAATAATAGACTCTATTAAATAATTTGAAATTTGTTATATGTTTGGATGACATGAAATGAAATTTAGTGTCTATTCATTTTGAAAATTTGTAAATGATTTGAAAAGTAAGTTATGTAATATGACCAAAATACAATTTTATAGATTTCGTGTAACTTATTATTATATTTAATAAAAATGATGAAATTTTCAAATGAGTTAGAAATTTTATTTAATAAACTTTTATGCACTCAAACCGATGTCTTTTCATGAATTTATACATAACATATAAAGAAAAAAATATTGGTATACAAAACAAAACATATATATTTTTAGGACAAATTATATGATAAGTGAAAAGCTAAAAAGAAGCTAGACAACCAAGTACAAGAACAACAAAAAAAACGTTAAAAGTAGTTATTAGAGCATTCTAAAGCCAACCAATCGCGTTAATCAACTTTTTAGACCAATTAATACACCAAGAATGTCTATGTGACTATATTATAAAAAGAACTTTCTTAGGCTGCTCTTTACCAAAAACAAGAGATTGTTCCTAAACAACCAAATGTAAAACCACATAACACAAAGAACACCCTCCAAGAACTCCTTGGCTCATGCTCTAAGCCGAAGACCCTCAAACAATTGGAGACAATCATCATAAGACGAAAGCACGTGAACATTAATCTCCCACCAACGTAAACTCTCTTCAGTAGGTATGAGACCATCGAGTAGGAGAAAAAAGATGAGTGACCGACTCCATTCCTTGATACAAATTAAAGCAAAATAGAAGGAACCTTCATACCCTTCATGGGCAGATTCAGCCTCTTGGGTAATTTGTCACAACTAAATTTCCAATAAAAATAATGTTAAACTTAAAAGTAATGAAATGAACCATTGAGATTGAACTGACACAAAGCATAAATTCATCCATAAAAGCACTGGCGGAAGCTACAAAAAATCTCCTTACCTTGTCAAATGATCGCATCCACCTATCTCACATCACATGCAAAAAAAACCATGGTCAACATAGAATCGTGGGCATCTCTTTGCTCACTCTCAACCCCTCCTTTGGGCATACAATGAAAAATTGAAAAATCAGACTTGCTCAACTTCTTAGCAACTGAAACTTGCTGACACAATTCTAGGGGAAAAGACAAATGAAAATACATAAGTTGACATGATAAAAATATTGAATAAAGATCTTGGGTTTTAAGGTTAAGTCTTCGGCTACTTAGTCAAGACTTGTATGGGTATTTGAAGAGTTGAAGAAAGAAAAGAAAAACATGTGTTTTTGTATGTGTGTGTATGAGGTGTGAGTGGGAGGGTGGAGGTAGGGGTATGGGTGTGCCGGTGTGGGTATGGGTGCCGCTATAGGTGGAGGTTTCGGTGTTGGTGTCAATATCGGTATTGGTATAGGTATGGTAGGAATGTGTGGCTTGGTGGATGGTTGGGGTATAGGAGAGATAATATCTCTTTCAGCCAAGGAATGATCAATCCATAAAAAAACATAATTTTATGGAATTAAAAAAATGTATTCATTTGATTTTGTCGATCAAACGCAATCTTTACTGAAATTTACATTATAATTCCCCAATTCATTCAAAATTCATAAATGAAAACGTATTCATAATCATCTCACTTTATACACTATAAATTTATCTGTAACACCCCTAATCCAGTAGCATCAAGAAAGGAAAGGAAACCATTAGTCAAAGGGGTCACCTCGTCGAGTCCATGGATGAACTCGACAAGTCGGAGCGGGTCCCGTGTCAAGGATTTAATGACCGAATCGGCGAGTCAGGCCTGGGTTGGGAAGCCCTAATTTCGGGACTCAGCACCCTATTTAAAGAACATTTCATTCCTCCAACCCAGCCTCCATCACCCTCCTCATCTACTCTCGAAACCCTAATCATCATTGAGAGATTTTGATCTTGCCTTGTGAGTGATTTGAAGCTTGGAGAAGGAAGGATACTCATTGTGGTGTAAGGAGGAAGTTATAGATCTAGTGTTGGAGTGGAATTTCAGGCTATCTCAAGGTATGAAGCTTAAACCTTGTCTATTGTTCATCTAGATCCCCTTTTTAGCTTAGATTTTGTCCCTTTTGTGTCATTTCCATGGTTATTTTGAGATACAAGCCTTGAGGATGTGATGGACTCCAGATCTAATCATTTCTGAGCCTTAGGAGCTCTGAGTGAGAAGCTTTATTCAACTATGGCTTCATTCTATGTTTTGGACCTCCATTTTAACTTAGATTTGATGTTCAAGCTTCATAGCTCCTTGCATGCACGTAAAGTTGGCAACTTTACGTGTAATGCTAGCCCAAGGAGTCCAGATCTATGGTTAGAAAGCAATGGATTGGACTGAAATCGACAGAATAGAAATGATGAAGATGAACTCGACGAGTCTGTTCTTGGACTCGACGAGTTGGGTCAAAACCTTAACCTCTCCTAGATGTGAGTCGAGTCAGTGAGTTAAGGCGGTGACTCAATGGGTTAGTTAGGACCAGGACTAGGAGTCGGAGGTTGAAGGACTCGACGAGTCGCGGGGTGACTCAGCGAGTCAAGTCGCGAAGTATGGGGATTTCTGAGTTATGAACTCGACGAGTCAATAGGCAGACTCGGCGAGTAGGGTCAACCTGGAAGGTTGACTTTGACCAGGACTTTGACTTTGACCAGAGTTGACTTGGTTGCCTTATAGAGTTCAGTTTGGGACTAAGTGTTATATTGATATTAGTACCTCAGGGAACTAGTGGAGCAGCAGTTTAGAGAGTTGTCGGATAGCAGCCAGAGGGTTATCAGCAAAGTTCAGCAGTACAAGTGAGTTTTCCCTTTGTGTGAATGGGTCTACAGCCACAATGTCGGCTCATATAGTTATGAGTAGGAAGACCCGGGGGTTAGCCCTAGGCACAATATGCTAGTATAGTACTCAGGACCAAGGTCCAATGTTAGCGGGCGGGTGCCCAAGGAATGGTTTATACGATAGTTTATACTTGTTGTCTATGTGATACATGTATGTGCCTGGTAGGGAGGTGAGTGTGGGCGTGGTCCCATATCTCACCAATAGCAAAGTATGGACGGTGTTCCATATCTCATTAGCAGCAGAGCAGGGGAAAGGCCCAAGTTAGGAAAGGAGTGAGTGTGGGCTGGGCCTGTATCTCACTATCAGGAGGAGTGTGGACGGGGTTCCATGACTCATCAGTAGCAGGATAAGGGTGAGGCCCAAGATAGGCGGGGCCTTAGAACAGGATTCAATAGTACATGTTTAGTTATGTGTTGTGGTATGTTTATGTGTTAGTATATGTTAGCGGGCAGGGCCCAGAGACAGGCGGGGCCTAAGAGAAACAGATATGCATCCGAGCGCAGCTCGAAGCCAGGCGGGACCGTTGTAGCGAGCGAGGCCCGAAGTAGCGGGCGTGGCCCAGTATATGCAATATGTGGTAGGTTGGGGAACTCGCTAAGCTTCATGCTTACAGTTTTCAGTTTTTGTTTCAGGTACTTCTGGTAGCGGAGGGAAGAGCTCGGGATGATCGCATGGCACACATCATAGTTAGTCAGCCTGGGATGTCTTACTCTGATAATAAGATCATGTTTTGAATTGATACTCCGAATTTATGTTATGACTTCTTATATGGTTTTATAAATATGGTTTTAGTAAGGTTTTGAAGGAAATTTTTGGGTTGTATTTTTGGGTCGTTACAGTATCATAGTAAATTAAGACTGTTATAGATAAGTAATTTATACACAAGTTGGGGCTAGCCAACTTGGCTAACAAGGAGATTTCTAATCTAACAACTAACTAGGAGGTCATGAGTTCAATCCCAGGCAGAGGATATATTTAAATTATTTGTTGTTTAAACAAAAAGTAATTTATACCTTTCATCCAAATTTCCAAATACTTCATAGAATCATAGTCATTTCAAGAAGTTATTTGGGCGATAAATTTTATGGCATATACATAAACACACTTCTTTGCTATTAATTATTATATATATAGGGAAAGGTTCATGCGAAAATGCAAAGAATTTGCGAAAACACAAAAAAAACCCTATGATATTATGTCACCTCAACATTATATTTTGGAAATTAATTCATCCAATCACTGAAATACATAATGATAATCGATGATAGATGAGAAATTGTTTCATATTAGCAAAGTATGATTTTTAACATTTTTATTATGAAAACATGAATTTAAAAATGATTAAGGACGTGAAAAAAATAAGTATTAAAACCATCTTTAAATCTATATTACCATAACACCATCCAATGTAAACTTACTATCTTTAATTTATTGCTAATAAATTTTTTTTATAGTACATGTGCTTGATTTTTATAAGATAAAATCTGTTTTCACGTTTTCGTAAGATATTTATATTTTCGCAGGAACCTACTTCTATATATATATATATATATATATATATATATATATATATAAGTTCAAATAAGAACCTTTAAAGGTTAAAACCCTAAGAACTTCTAAACTTAAGCTACAAAATAAGATCTGGGTTATTTTTCTTGCATCAAAACACTCCCACTCACCTTCAAAAGCTCAAACACAAACCCTGCATCTATCATCATCAACTACCACCATTGCCGCCACCTATCGGCGTCGTCGCCGTTGACCGACGTCGGTTCCAGCCATCATCACCATCATATTCCAACATCATATTTTTTCTTCATTTTGTGGTGAAACACCTCCAGATGTGCATCAGATATGGTGTGGTTTATGCATTTTAATTCTAGATCTACTCCATCACCACATATTATCTACTTCAACACTGATTTTCGCCACTACTGATGTGCAGATCTGTTAGCTCTGTTGACATATCTTCATCTCGCCTCCATCTTTTTTTCTCTCGATCTCCATGAAAGACCACCAGATATGTTCACATGTGGTCCACCACCACCTCTACCAATCATAGATGTTTGTCTTCTACCTCTAAAATCCTTTGTTTTCATAAGATCTGAAGCGGCTCAGTCTAGATATATGATCTACGACGTTAGATCTATAATTTCCGACAGCAGAGCTATGATTTTCGTTTATGGATCTATTATTTATGCCTTAATATCTACGAATTCTGATGAGATTGACGGACTAGATCTAAGATCGATGTCAATTGCCACCATAACTACTGCCTTGCCGCTCCGGTGTAGCATCGCCAACTCATCTCCATCTTTTTCTCCCTGATCTTTATTGAAACAATATCATATTTGCATCAGGTATGTTGATATTTATTTACTTTTTTTTTCTATTAAGTAGCGAATTTAATGTTCTAATCTCTCATTTTTCGTTTACTTTTGTTAAACATAGTTTTTATCTACTATTAAGTTGTTAATCCATTTTTATTATGTTGTTTTTTGTAATGTTTGCATCATTTTTTTTATTCACTTTATGTTTTATTGTTGTTAAGTTATGAATTGAATTTAAAATGTGTGTTATTATGTTAGTGTTTTCTCAAATAATATGAATTTCGATTTTTTTAAGCTTTGAACTATGATATTTTAAATTTTCAACTATTGTTTAGTTCTATTTAAGTTAATTACTGTGAATGCGTGAACTAATATGTTTTTATGTTATAAATACAATGAATGAGAGTCCTAAATTGATTATTCAACTGTGAATGAGAATTCTGAAAAGCTCTATTAAACTGTGAACTTATGTGGTGTACACAATGTATCTGATGAATTTTATAAACTAAACTGTGAATTGTGTATTACGTTGTAAATTTTATTCACGACTTAACATATTAAATTAACAATTTAATACATATAAATGTCTTCATATATTAACGTCTAAATATAAGTTTTAATTTTAAAATATGACTGTAAATATAATTTTTTTTGTCTTAAATTGTGAATTTATTATATTAAGCTGTGAATTTTGTATATTAAACTGTGAATTGTCTGTATTAATAGTTTTAAATTGATACTGTTATTATGAACTTATATTTTTTTGTATTAAATTGTAAATTTATTGTAATAAACTGTGAATGTTACGTATTAAGCTATGAGTTTTGTATTTTTAAACTTTGAATTAACTACTATCAATATTTATTTAAATTGTGAAATTGACTATATTAAACTGTGAATTTTTTATATTAAAGTATAATTTTTGTGTTTAAAAATGTGAATTGACTATATTAAATTATTGATTTTCTGTTTAAACTGTGAATTAACTGCATTTGTTGGGAATTTTTTATAATTCGTGTTAAAATATGAATGATTTATGTATAAATTTTTGTGTTAATTTTCTTATGAATATATTTTATTTTGTATAAATTTTTAAGAATCCACTAGTTTTTTATAATTGTTTTGCACTAAATTCAAAACGAATGAATTAATAAGCTTTATTAGACTATAAATGTAGTATTTAAGTGGTTAATGCATGACTTTATTTACAGATCTGATTTGGAAGAAATGACGACTACTATGTTGATACAGGTGGTTGGTGGCAGCATGTAGTGGTAGTGTTTAAATTTTTGAATTTTTTGAATTAGTGAATTATTGTAAAACAGTTTGTATTAAGTTGTGAATTTTTTGCGTTAAACTATAAATGAACTGTGTAAATCTATACTGTATATAAGTTTTGTGTTAAAATATGAGAGCATATACAAATGAAAATATTAGACTATAAAAATTATAAGTTTGCTCTTTTCATACCAAAAACACAAAAAATTAGGATTTTAACATGATTAATAAGAGTATCATGTAAATATTTACTAATTAATTGGGGTTCTTAATCTTTTATCATTCTTATTTGAACCACTAAGAATATAGTGTGTGTGTGTGTGTATATATATATATATATATATATATATATATATATATATATATATATATATAGAGAGAGAGAGAGAGAGAGAGAGATCACTGTTGTAAATTCTCGACTAGGTCCCGATTAATCTCCGATTAATCCTTAGGCGCTAATCGACCGATTAGAAGACGCCTAACGATTAATCACTGCATACATAAAGAGTGAAATATTATAAAACGATAAAATTTTAACATTTTGAAAAAGTTTTATCTCAATGAAACTATTTGACGCATGATTAGTGTTGTATTAATCAAATTAACCTATTTTGTTATCATATTAGTGGTATTTACGAACTTTGATATGATATTAGTCATATTTAATTTTTTAAAATTCAACAAATTAACAATTAATGATACCCGATTAATCCCTTGACACCAGTCCACTGACTAGCTAACGTCGAGCGTTTTTTGCAACCTAATATATATATATATATATATATATATATATATATATATATATATATATATATATATATATATATATATATATAGAGAGAGAGAGAGAGAGAGAGAGAGAGAGAGTGAGTTAGGTTCATATATAATTTTATATATTGTGTGAATGTATGACTAAATGTGGACCTATCATTTTATAAGGAAATTATAGTAAATTTAATTATATTTTAATTGATAAGCTTACAACTATTTAGGGATTAGATTAGCGATTACAAACTACATCTCCTTTTGATGTTCATATTTTTAACCGTATGCCATTTTCATATTTTTCTTTGATCTTCATCACTACTAAGAAAAAACGTTCTTTTGTTCGTGAATGAAGTGAAATCCGACTGCAGAAATAAAATGTGTTCTTTTTCTTTAAAATCTTTGAAACCTAAAAAGTTTTTATTAAGGTTGAAATCATTTGAGGGTGAATTCATTAAATCCTCTCAAACTTTGTTTTTCTTCACTATAACCATATGCTTTTAAGTGGTAAACATTAACGAATTTTTCAATGTTATTTCCTTTATCATTTTTTTCTTCACGTTGAAAATTCTGTCTTCCCTGTTAATGTGTTGAAGGTAAAATCTTCAAAAACTTTAATTGGAATCCAAGAGAAAACAAGGAACATGTTATTTTTCTTAAACATTCTTGCTCAACTGATTTTTCTTACACATGCAAATCAATGTGTTGTTTACACAAACTATCAATTTGGGGTTTGTGTTTCTCAGATGTTGGCAACTCTGGTCTCATTATTATAGAATATAATAGTGGATATAAGATATCTTGATCGAGAGAATGAGATCCAAGCTTAAAGCAGAGGACCTACAATCGTGTTTAAAGTTTAAGTTCATTCTTCCAAGAATTGTACACATTCTTAAAGAATGAGTAATTAAGATACATTCTTATAGGAGTAATTTATAATTAAAGAGTTTATTGTGATATAATCGTTGTTTATATTTAAAGAATGGTTTTCTTTTTGTTTATATATAAAGATTTGTTATTGCATCACCTGTTTATTGTTTGTTTATTTTTTTTTCCTGTTTTTTGCTAACTATGATTTTAACATATAAATTCTTAAAGAAGGAGTATTTTTAAATTCAAGAGTTCATTTGTATTGAACTTTTTGTTTATATAATAAGAATTGTAGTCTTTTTGTTGTTAGTTTGTGAGCATTATCTAATAATATTGGTTTAAATGGTTTTTTTGTCAATGTACATATATGTATTGAAGATTATTAATTTATGTATTTGTTAAGACATTTTTAAAGAATATGTATTTCTTAAATCACTTAAGTATACTTCATGGAATGCTAAATAAAATTAATATGGAATCAAACTGTTTTACCTTCTCATTCTCAAAATTACTAATAACCATATTTCATAAACGAAACAATAGTTTTATAATTGCATAATTACTAGTGTGTAATCATTCTTAACGAATGCAACTCATATTCCTTACATGTATTCATAAGGTATGAAATTTATGGAAAATTAGTTAGGTAGATACCAATAGCAATTATTATTATTGTTTATATTTACATATTTTTTACAAAATAGAAAATCTTAATTTATTGGTTATATACATATTTTATACAAAACTTTTACTAACATATAACAACTTTTACACATGCAATTGTTTAAGAATACAAATGTCAGGAAAAACACCATAGAATGAAATAGATTCATATAATCGATTTCAATATTGAATAACAAAAGAAAAAATGAACGTGTCACTTAACAAAGTATAAACATAAAAAATCTTTTTAACAAAAATACATTATTCTAAAAGAATGAATGTCGTTTTCTTTTTTACAAAAATGTTTTTTTCTCAATAATATAACATTCAAACAGTTAAAATTAATACCCTAATCATTTTTTGTCAGTTAATTATTTGTATTCTTAAAGAATAAGTAGGAATTTAACATGATGGTGGAACTACAAAATCCTCGTCATCCAAAGCGAATTAACAGTATTCTTGAGTTTGGATTTGAAATTCTCATGTAACATTGAGTTTAATCTTCGACATCCCATTCTTAAATTTCTACCATATGATGTTCTATAGCTAAACATAAATTGTTACCGAATGTTGAATGTTAGAATGTGTTGGAATTTCCTTCGATTTATAAGGATTTCACGATTCTTGAAGATTCTTATCATTTTTGATATGATCAGGATGGATACATTTGAGGATATAGAATCCATTTTCAAAGATGACGGTTTATTAAAATAATCAAATATCCCTAATTACTTGAAATTCCTAATTTGAAAGTGGCTAGAAACCATTAGTAACGTTTTACATAGTAATTGCTTACATATTTTTCTTTTAATTACAATAATGACACAACCAATCTTTGCCATTTTATATTTTGATTCAACAACCATAATTTAGTCATACATTCACATTATAATTACAATTCACATTTAATCCTAATCTTATATATATATATATATATATATATATATATATATATATATATATATATATATATATATATATATATATATATATATATATATATATATATCCTCCCTAATAAATAAAAAACTTTTTGCTACATATCCCATTCTCTTTTATTTGGACACATGTAATTTTCTAGAATTTTTGAATTTTCTATTTTCTGCTTGTCATTTTATTGTAATTTTCATTTTATTAAATTAAAATTCCTCATTTAATATGTAAGGTAATAAATATGTAAGATATTTATTAGAAAAATTTATATATGTAATGTATTAAATACATTAAAGTCTTATTAATTTTAATAATTCAAAATTTTTCTCATTTTTCTTATAAATTCAAACTTTTCAAATTGTTAAAATTTCATATTTAATTTTTTTTAAATAAAGTCATGTAATACATGGGTGTCATACCTAGTGTGTGTGTGTATATATATATATATATATATATATATATATATATATATATATATATATATATATATATATAGGGTTAAGTTCAAATGAGAACACTATTTAATGTGAGAACGTGAGAACACTACATTAAGTTACTATTCTACTATGAATTTAATATGTATAGTATTGTAGTAATTATAATATGAATATATTCAATTTTGTATTGCTATTCTACTATAATATATATATATATATATATATATATATATATATATATATATATATATATATATATGTAGTAATTTAGTAAATTCTAATGTGAATGTTAAATATGTGATTGTTTATATATTCGGTGATGAATAATATCATAAAGTTGTAAATACAAAATTTTAATGTGAATATTAATGTGTGATTGCTCGTATATTTGTTGATGAATAATGTCATATCGTTGTATATACAAAATTCATAGTAGAATAGTAATATAAAGTAGTGTTCTCATGTTCTCATATTAAATAATGTTTCATTTGAACTTAACCCTATATATATATATATATATATATATATATATATATATATATATATATATATATATATATATATATATATATATATATATATATATATATATATAGTTTAGGTTCTATGGAAAACAAGAAACCCTAAAAATCATAAAAATGGATTTAAAAATACTTAGACATCACAAATCTTTTTTTAATTTTATATTATGAATTTTCGCAGCTTTTTCTTTATTTTCGTTGAATTTTTTTTTGAAAAAAACAAATAAAAACATTTTTTTTTTATGTTTTTCAACGATATTGTAAATAAGCCTGCAATTTTTAAGTCGTCGGGGGTGTTTAACATAATTAAAAACATACAATATAGACATTTAAATGTTGATTTTAAAAGTAAATTTTATGTGTTTTCTATGTAGGTAAGTTGGGTAGGGAAAAGTAGTTTTGTCACAAAAAAGAACCACCATGTTTGGCTTCCATAATCGCACTAATATATCGTGAATCAACTTCATCATTATAAACACACCATGTTCACATATTTTTTCCAATATTGTACAAATAATTATGTATCAAACTTAGCAGAATAGTTTGTTTTTCCAAAAACAGATAAATTATATATATTAGCTTGAAATTATAAAAATATGTTAAATGAGTCGAGATAAATAACGCTTTAAAAAAGACAATAGCTGAATTATGCTTATCCTCTTATTACGTTTTAGAATAAGAAACCTTTTAATTACATTAACCAAAATCCAAATTTAGTATTGGATCGTAGAGTTAACGATGATATTGGTGAATGACATTCAAATTCAGTATTGGATCAAAGAGTATAATATTGTTGAATGACATTTAACGTTTGTTTAGGTTTTAATTTGCTTAGCAATAGTTTTTAGTCACACTGTTTTAAAACTCGATTTATAGTTGACCTAGAGTGACTATCGGGTCACGGGTCAACCGATATAACTGCTGGTCAACCCGGTTTTTAGATATCCAGAATAAACTCACAATGAATTACTAAATAGGACCGTTGGTTCATAAAGCTTGTCAATCACATTATACAAAACTTAAACTTGGGTGGTGTCTGATCACCCAAACTGTGGGGAAGATGGTGGACTTGTGGTGGTTTATAGCGGTGGTTTAAGGTGACACACAACCCATCGCTTTGTGTGTTTTATACCGAGAGCAAGAGAGATCGATCGAGTGAGGGAAAGAGATCGAGTGAGGGGGAGTAAGGGAGGAAATAGCTGGTGATTTGTGTGATAAATGAGGAGACAATGGTATTCATTTATAGCGTTATAGAAGTTGTACAACGTCAAGCTTAATCAAGGAAGGTGAAGTCCGAATGGGTTGAGGGTGGTGTTTCGCATGGGTGGACCTTAGTGGAGCCCGGGGGGTCTCGGACCACTTTTCCAATTCCTGCACGTAGTGTAAAAAAATGTTTTTTTTTCTATTACGTGCACCACCTTAAAGTACGAGCGACACCCCCACTAAAACATTTTGCGTCTGTCACTTGGTGTTCGACACTTAACTGAACATTTGTTTCCTTTCATCCATTTTGCATGTACTTTCGGTTAAAGGTAGCAAGTCCCTTAGTCTTTCATTCCGTTAATAGAGTCATGTTTGTATGGATATGTAAGGGTTGACTTCCCATACTATGACAAGGTTTAGAGTTTTATGTGTGTGTGTGTGTGAGAGAGAGAGAGAGAGAGGGAGAGAGAGAAAGAGAGAGAGGAGGTTTATAGTTTTAAGTGAGAGAGAGAGAGAGAGAGAAAGAAGGATGTTAGTGCATTGCTAGTACATTAAGGTCCCACAAGCTAGTTTAATGTATTAAAAGGTGCGGTCTCACTTGTGATATTAAAAATGTCACAAAGTGGCTTTCACAATCCATGTGTCAATTCCCGACATCTAATAATTCTTCCGAAAGTGGTGAATGATACTTTTAAGTTCAAGGATTCCAAAAACCCGAACGGATAAATTTGTCGAGTTGTTGAACTCCGAGAAATCGAGTTTAAATGACCCATGACGTCTGATTTTCCGACTTTTACAAATATTTTCGCTAAAAATATTCCAAGTATGGAACCAAATATTAGACCGTTGTCTGAGTCCAAAAACTCTCTCAAAATTTCTATCTGATGTGTGCAAGTGCCTCATCGAATCTAAACGGTTTATGCAGTTTAGGTAAAAGCAGTGTTATATTGTCTTGGTTTCTTATAAAAGTCGAATATTTTCCATACGAACTTTGTTTTGGATGTTCTTTATATTTCCGGACTCAGGTGAACATGTACTACAAGACTAGAGTATTTACTTCACCCACAAACGCTTTAATACAATTTTTTAGTTTTCTAGGCGTATTAACTAGAGTTACAGTTTGTGCTTTATGATTCGTTTGATATTTTCAATAACTGGAAGTAAGATACTATTTTATATCTTATTGTACTTGTATTGACACTATATACTTATCAAAATATGCATTAAATCTCAATAGTTCAAGTTATATAGAGGTTTGCGGTGAACTGATTGTTTATAGATTTAAACCTAAATTCCGAGTTGTCACAAAACTCTTCTCTCTACTTTTTGGACTACTCAAAATTCCCAAAATTTCTTCTTCTAGCTGTGAATAAATCCAATAATTTTAGGTATGTGTTGGTTCTTGGTATTTTATGTTAGGAAAATATAACCCAAAAACTATACGAAAGAACAAAACCCTAAAATTGTTGACTGAGGCCTGTGATTTACACAGTTTCCTTAAAACAAATTCGCCCTCTATGGGTGTTTGTTTCCCTGGATACAACAACAAAAATAAATTCTTCTAGATTGCCTGAACCATCACTTGGCTCGGATTATGCCTGGTTGCAGCAAGAGAGAAAAGATGAGGCAGAAGCGTAAGAGAGGAAGAGTATTTCGTTTCATTCGGTGTATCGAATTAGTTACATAGGCATTGTATTTTTATACTATCTATGATTAATGGATGTTAATTCGTTTTTGTAAGTGTTAACCAAAAGGAAAAAATTGTGAAAAGGTCCTTGAACTTTTCTGGTTGACCGGTGGTGCATTCGTGCCTGCAGGATGCGCGCTCGCACACAAGTTCAGTGAACCAAAGCCAAATTTGGCTCGCATTTGCACCCCCCTGCGTGCGCGCGCAAGAGAGAGCCTTGATTCTAATAAGTGTTACAAAGGTAGCTAGTCTTTGTAGTTATAAACCAATTTCCTTTTCATTCTCCCACCAATGTCGGATAAGTTTAAAACCCACTTAACTCCTTTATTTTCTCTTAATTGACCTACGTTGACAAGTAATTTCTCATTCATTTTTAATCCGTTTTGGACATGTAACATATCGAAACGAAGATATCACGGAGGAGAACAAGAATATATAACCAATAGTCCGTTTTGAGATTATTTAGAGTCCAAAATTTGTGCTAAAAATATGGAGAAAATCAATTTTTGGTAATTAATAAAATTATTTTTCCAACAATCCCCCACATGAATGAAAATTGCTTCAACATTCACAATTCCAAGCTAATTTAGGTAAAATCCAACAATTGCCACTTTCCATTGAGGTCCTTCGGAAGAGGTGATTGCCTCTTTTAAAGTTTGAGGCTCTCTTTCAACCATGTAAGTGTAGAAATCATCTTTAAATGACTTCTCGACTCGTGCCCTTTTACTTCTATGGGGCTCTGTTTCTTCGTCTATTTCTTCTTCATAAGAGGATTCATTATGCTCAATTAACTTTGAAGCACTTGTCTCAACCTTATCAAGACATGGAATCACATTCTCAAAGAATGATACATTTCTTGACTCCATTATTGTGCCTTTGTGAATTTCTAGAATTTTTTTAGTCATGCACAAGAAATCGATACGTATTACTGTTTTGTGCATATCCAACAAATATGCAATCAACAATCTTGGGTCCTATCTTAACCACCTTGGGTGCAGGTACCATGACCTTAGCAAGGCACCCCTGCACTTGAAGGTATTTGTAGGATTGTTTTATACCTGACCATAACTCATATGGTCTGTTATCCGATTTCTTTCATGTGACCTTATTTAGAAGGTAGTTAGCTGAAAGTATAGCTTCCCTCCTCCCTTCCCCCCCATTGAGGGTGGCAACCATAACTTAACAACATGGCACTCATCATTTCCTTTAAGGTTCGATTTTTCCTTTTTGCCATGCCATTTTGTTGTGGAGAATAAGGTGCAGTAAGCTCGTGTATGATACCATGAGTTGCACAAAATTCCTCAAACGATGATACATATTTATCTCTATGGTCACTTTTTAGTACTTTAATTTTCTTATTAAGTTGATTCTCAACTTCACATTTATACACTTTAAACTTCTCTATAGCCTCATATTTATTTTTAAGTAAATAGACATAGCATAGTTTAGTGCAATCATCAATAAAAGTGATAAAGTACTTATTTCCACCCTTAGATGGATTTGATTTCATGTCAAACACATCGGTGTGAACTAATCAAAGTGGTTAAGTTGTCCTTTGAATGGATTTAAAGGATTGTCTTGTTAATTTTGATTCAACACAAGTGTTGCATTTGTATTTTGAGTCAATGTGAACGTATGGTATTTGTTCGAGTTTGATTAAACATTATAGAGTATCAAAATTAACATGTCCTAATCTAGCATGCCAAGTATTTGAAGACTCAAGCAAGTAAGTAGAAGAGTTATTCATTTTATTATCATTTGGCTTAAGAGCCATTACATAAAGTTTGAACATACCCCTTACCCACATACACACCATTTTTGGTTAACACAAATTTATCTGACTCAAACACCAAGAGAAAACCATGCTTGTTCAACAACCAACCCGATACAAGATTCTTATGAATTTCAGGTACATATAACTCTCTTCCCGACGTCATCTTCAACACAATCTTTCCAAAACCTTGGATATCAGAAGTGACCGAGTTTCCCATGAACAACTTGTCACTATTATCCATAAACTTGAAGTTTTTGAACCATTATCTATTCGAGCAAACATGAAGGGTAGCTCCTGTATCGATCCACCACTCCCTTGGATTGGACTCCACAAGCTTAACTTCAGAAATAACTGTTGAAAGATCGATGTTAAACACATCTTTGGTAATCTTCTCCACAACATTTGCCTCCTTTGCCTTCTTTGGAAGCTTGCAATTAGCAGCCCGATGACCTTGTTGGTCACAGTTATGGCGATTTCCTTGAAAGTTCCACCTTTGGCTCCCAAGTTTGAACCCTTCACTTTCTTTTGGAATTTTCCCTTTCCATATTTGTTCTTCCCAGAAGTTTGACCACGCTCCACCACATTAGCTTTCTCATAAGTAGGGTACAAATACTCTTGTGAGCTATCTTATTGTCCTCTTCAATCTGAAGGTAAACAATAAGGTCTCCAATGGACATCTCCTTTCTCTTATGTTTCAAGTAATTCTTGAAATCAACCGAACTAGGGGGTAGCTTCTCAATCATGGAAGCAACAGAAAAAGGCTAATTAAACCCTATACCCTCGACATGCATGTCGTGTAGGAGGACTTTTAGTTCTTGGACTTGGGACATAACAATTTTGCCATCCACCATTTTATAGTCAAGAAACCGGGTAACCATAAATTTCTTTGTCCCGACATCTTCAGTTTTATATTTTTTGTCCAATGAGTCCCATAGTTCTTTAGTTGTCTTTGTTACACACTATGCATTATAAAGTGAATCAACAAGACCATTAAGAACATAATTCCTACATAACAAGTATGAATGTTTCCAGGCATCAATCACAGTCAAAGCTTGCACATCTTCCTCTCCTTCGGGCATTCTTGGAGCCTCTTCTATTAAGAATCTAGCAAGATTCCGTGTGGTAATGTAGAAAAGCATCTTTTGCTTCGACCTCTTATAAGATCGAGGACTTAATTGATGTGTTTGATTTTGTAGTCTGAGTTTAATCATAAATCAGAGATAGAGAAACGAATAAATGAATATATAGTTCATCGTTCAATCCATTACACTATTCATAAGATATCTTGTAGAGCGAAGGAATAGTTGGTCACTTATCTTAGGGACAACATTTGATTTTTATTAGATTTCGGCAGTGGTTTTGGAAAGAATCATTGTTGTTTGTTCGAAGTTTATGCTTGCAATTATAATTGATGACTTATCAAAGTGGGATATTGGTTGATTAAGTGTATAAGGTCTTAATTAAATTGGTGTAATCTTAAAAATAAAAGCAAAGTCCTTTTTACGCTGCCCTTAAAACTAGAAATGGTTAGAATTGATATCAGAGAGATAAAATGATTTGTTGACATATATTATGTGATTAATATATTAATGAGAAATAGTTAATAATTAATTTTGAATTAATTAGAAATTAATTGGAATTGATTAAAGGTCCAAGAGGTGAATTATAATTATTCATAATTGAACAAGGAAACAATTATAGAACCCTCTTAGGGAGGTGAACTATTTTACAAGGGGTCATGGAGGGTTTTGGAAGGCTTGAAAAGGTGATAAGGATTACCATATTTGAATAGAGAAACTAGTATTATTTTATATTCAAATCTAGGATTTTCTTTGTACCACTTACACTATAAATAGGACCCCAAGGAGTGCAAATTTTGTTTATATCGTTCCCAATAGGATTATAGCCAAAATTTTCCTCCTTTCTCCTTTCTCATCATTTTAGGGTTTCTAGGGTTTTGGGTGACAGTCATTAGAGGCAGTCATACTTTTGGTTCTAGCTTTTTGAAGTAGATCCAAGAATTCTAATGTGTTATATACGATTATAACACAACGATATGTATTCCATTCTAAGATTTTCAATTATATTATAGGGTTCTTAGTTTAGTTTCATAAGTATGTTGGAATTAATAAAGACATTGATCCATCAGGTTGCATGTACCTTTAAGTGTTAAGTGACTTTCCGTATGTACATTGAATTTGTAACTAAATTCCATTACTTACATCCTATATTATTGGTTTTGTGATCCAAAACCATTTAACATACAAATGATTGCTAGTTCCCGTATCGGGATTATTTGTACATTAATGAAGTTATATTTTTCAAAAATGATTTTGATTGGAGTAAAGCTAAAATGCTTATATTTAGAAAAGATATTTTTGGCATCCTATTTATTGTATACATGCATATCATGCTTGGATGGGTGTGACTTTGTCGCCCCGGGTACCCAAATGGAAAGATTTTGTTGCTTGTTGTTTTTCTGTGAGTAGATTTTTAGGTAACCATTATGTGCACGAGCTGAGGCTCGCTACCACTTGTATAGCCTATGTTGGATGGCCCTTAGTGCCTTTTGTTTTTGTAAGGGCAAATCTGAAATTTTGTCCGTCGTGCATTCTTCACATCCATCCATCATTATTTTGTTGTCAAATGTGAGAACAAAAGTTGGTTGTATGTGATTAGTTCTTTGGATCTGACAATTGTTGTGAGCTGGAATTTGAGATTGACATGGGTTGATATAGTTAAATGTATTGTATTAACCATTTGGACCGTTTCTTCCTGAAAATATAAATATTTGGAAAAGCGACAAGTTTTGTACACATATTTGTTGATCGGACTATTGTTTCCGAGTATTTTGCAACTTGTATAAGTATTATTTGGGTATATACAATCTTGTTTGAATTTTGATTATTGAGAAGCTTTTACTTGAGGTACATCCACCTCATATTGCTTATTCACTTGTGAAGATTTTATGGGATTTGTCATAAATGACAATGTACTTTGATTGATACAATATTTTACCCCCAAGTTAACTTTTGATGTTGATTTTGTTGCTTTGAGAAGGTACAGGTTTGTATGTTGGTGTATGAACCACAATGTTCATACATATACTGTCCATAATGTCTAACCCTAGGATCGTAATCACTAGGATCCTCATAGCCTAACCCACGTATTGATAAATTGTTACATGTTAGTACATATTGTTCGAGGCTTTGGATATTTAGAAGACCTTTTGTTTGTAATGTCATCTTAAATTTTTTTTTTGATATATGTTGTGCCACTCTTGCATAATTTGTTGTATTTAACCACTAAATGTTTTGAAAAATTTTAGTTGACTGTTATCTGCGTTTTAAATATGTAAAGTATTTGAATTAAAATTTGGAATCATTTTTCCACTAACTAAAACTCTGAAATTATTTTGAAAGATTTTATTAAAGGCTAATTCAAATACGTCCATGCTAGGGGTGTTACATTTATTATGCCATTACCTATTGTGCAACAAGTACCTATCCTCTACCTAACATAGAGAAGTTAATATTACCGATAGGCTACTACAAGGTATGCTTTGATAAGAGAGCTTTCTACCTGGTGAATGGGTTGCAGTTGGGGAGTATTTTCGAGCTCATTTATCTTCCACACAATTCAGATAACGAGTGTTTCTATAACATCCATAAGTCTAGGCGAGACGTTTAAGGTATTAGAGTTATGATTATTCATTGTATTGAATAATTCAAATCCTCAAATAGGATAATTGCAAATAAAGAAGTAAGTACATAATACGAGTTATATAAATATATTTATTTATTATGTACATGTTACATGGACAAATATTATTAATATTTATATAAAATCTTATTATAAACATAACGAATTATGTTAAACGACATTTATAATAAAAAGATTATTTTGAATAAATAATCTATATGAAACTTGTAGTAGTCGTAATTATGAACTCGTGAGTATAAAGAACGCCAAAATCTAAAGTCATATGAGGAAGTACGATTTTTTGAAGTTGCGTGTTCAATATAGTGCGTCTGTATTGGCTGTAAAATTTGAAACGAAAACAAATTACTCGTTAGTCAAAATGATGTAAATGAAAGTTGATGTCCTCGTAAATACGAATTTGTAGATGCAAAGAACTTCGAGAAAAAAAGCTTGGATGAAGAAGTTATGAATTTCGCAACAAATTTCATAGTATACTTTTTATGAAATATAAAGTGAAAGTAGATTCGGAATTAACTATTGAGATCTAAAGGAAAATTGTAGTAAACAGAAGGACGAATCTATGGATATAAAAATGTATAAAACGAAGCTCATATGCTAGAGATATGATTTTTCGAAGAATGCATAAATTTAACCACGAGAGGCAATGTGGCACCTCTCAAAACGTAACACATGGAAGCAGTTGGTTCTCTCCTCCTACCAAACTAGTGCTGACGTGACACTAGTAGGATTTTGACTAGTAGGCACAACATGCCTAGAATAGGTCACAACATGCCTCCCGAGACCATATATATGACTTGATTTCTATCATTTTTTCACACCATTCACTCTCAAACTTCTCCATCTCCCTCCGAATCCGAATTTCTGAGTTCTCGAGTATCATAGTGAGGCATTGCAACGTTGGAAGGCCCGATAGAAAGAAGTATTCATCTTTAAAGCTTTGCTTGTGAAGTTTCTAATTTTTCACTTGAAAACCTATAAGTTGTGGTGCACTTACTACGCTTGTTAAGTGAGACTTATATTTAAGTTCATTATCATTATTATGAGCCTATAGATAAAATTTACCAAAAATTCCAGTTATAATATTGATTGATGTACTTATGGAAGTGATGTCCAGGCAAGATCTTAGTGAGGTGTTTCAAGTGGATTTTCCAAACTAAATATTTATATAGCAAACGGATCCTACCTCCAATATGATCTTATCTGGTCATTCTTTATTTAAAAAAACTTGGTATTTCTTAGGATTAGTGAAGTATCTAGGAAATAATTAATATAAACTTATATATACCAATGAATATTGAAGCATAGTAATATTGATATTTAGGTCTTTTAAAAGGGAAAAGATGACGTTAGACGATGAGCTAACTTACCCGAAAGTCTTCCACCTTAATGAAGTGAGTGCAAGGTCACTTTCATGAACATGATTTTAGTGTAAGTATTTATTAAAAGTATGCCTTATATGTGTATGCATAGTTACTTCATGAAAATGACGATGATAAATGTATCTACTATTTAAAAAGATTAGTTATATATCTTGAGGGTGTAGTTACTTTCAAGATCAAAATACATACCTTGTATATAAGTACATGGTTGCTATTTGTATTCTACGCATGATTAAAGCTAGCTATTTATATTATATGCAAAATATATAACTTGTACATATGGTTGCTTTCATAAGAATGATTCTTTTAATAAAAGTATTTAATATTAATTAAATGCTTATATGTGAACTGAATACTTATTATATGGAATACATTTTAAGTTCATATACAGTATAACTACATGACAATCTTAATGGAAATATTATTACTTAAAACATTAAATGTATATTGAATACATGATATTATCTGTTAAAATCAAACACTATATTATGATAGTATTGCATGATCAAGGAATTGTATTGGAAGTTGATTAAAAAGTTTGTAGTCTTGTCTAGTTTTAAACTAATACATATAAGGGATGCATAGTTCAAATTTTGTTGATTAAGTGGTTAGTATCATACTTAGGTTCTCTGTGAGACTGGAGCAGAGAATAAAGTTCTATTCTATGGCGCTATCATGTACCGGTGTACGGGTTACATATTAGCCATTGGTTAAATTTATATTGGATAGTAAAGGGTGTGATAGATAAAATTGTGATGTGAGGCCATGACCAAAATTGTACTATTGTACTATCATGACAAGTCATTTCCAAAGTGAGATGACACACACTAAATATTCTAGACAGTCTTGTGGAACACTTACAAGCTCATTCCTTGTAGGTGTTAATGAACATACTTTTTAGGGAAAAAGAAAGGTGTTCATTCAGGTACTCCATGCCCCATGGTTGCCTTTATTGACTTACATTGTTGAGTAATTCCCAAAGTAGTATTGACTACTCAATGCTTGTAGTGATCCATCAGTTTAGATCTCAAAGGATTATTGTTATAGGATTAGTGTGTGAGAATTAACAGACTGGGTAACTAAGGTTAAAGTGTATAGTGTCTTATAGATATTTATGTTATGGGATATATTATTTTGTAAAAATTGGTATTGGAGGATTATTATTTATAATTTATTATCATAATGATATTACCCTATATGTCTTACCAAGTTTCTAAACCTAACCTACTCAAATTAAATGCATCATACGTAGCGGCGATAAGACTGTGTTGAAGCCATTAAGAAAAGTTTTTTTTTTTTTTTTTTTTTTTTTTTTTTTTTTTTTTTTTTTTGCTTTTAGAAAATAGGGGATGTCACAGTTGGTATCAGAGAATTAGTTGAACTGCACTAGAAATAATGATTATTTCTTGACTTAAACTTAGAGGTTAAGTGATGATAGTGAGAGGTGTATCTAATATATTTTATGTTGCATACCTAAATTGCTATATATACACACAAATACTAGAATATTTTAAGGTATATGCATTATTTTCTATTTTGTGGTAATAGATTTATTTTATAGCATGCTTTAGGTTGGGTACTTTACTTGCTACTCCCTCCGTCCCAATGTTTTACCATTTACTTGCATTTAATTTCATCATTTTGTTTTATTTAATTCCCTAGTATGTTAACTAACAATGAGTGGTGTTTTAGTAAAATGTATATTTATTTTTAGAAGCAATCTATTATTTTGGGACATATCAAAAAGAAAACATGGACTATTAATATAGGATGGAGGGAGTATTATTTAAAAATATACACTAGTATACCCTATGAGAGATGATTTATATCTTATTATGTGCTAACTCATATGTATTATATCATTTATTATGTTGCATACCTAGATTGTTAATACTTGAAAATATTTATGGCAACAGACGTCTATTTGGAAAAAGGGATTTTTAGGTTTTTAGGATTCTAAACGTTTAATTATTGTATTAGAACTAGCATGTAACTTCTTGGGGTGATAAGTGATGGGTTTATATGTTACAAAAAACTATTTTTTGGCGGAAAAATATATACCCTAAGTTGGCATACACCCTAAAGGATCTATGTTTTCGTTATTGAATACAATAACCAATTGAACATCAAGAACCCTACACGAACCCTAAGATTTTAGAAATTAACAAAAATGGTTAGGGTTACATACCTTTTGATTATATTAGTAGATAATCAATAACAATCCTTCTTGTAGTCACTTGGAAGCTAGAACCAGAAATCTTGTGCCTCAGATGGATCACACTCAACCCTAGCAACAAGGAGGCTTAAAGACAGAGGAGAGAGGATGGATAAATTTCGAATCTGCCTTGGAAGAAAGGGATAGCCAAAATTATGAACCCCATGGAAGGGTTTGTATAGGTGATCTCGAGAGCTATGGATAAGGCAATTTCCCAAGATAAGTCTTAATCCCTTAACATCCTCCCTAAAGCATACAAGGATCCCTTAATGCCCAAGGAAACCCTAGAGCCCTTCTAAAATTCCCCCCCCCCCCCTCCTAGGGCGGTTCAAGAATTTCTCAATATTCAAGTTTTGAACATTGTCACCTTTAGTTCTTCCACTTTTATTTATTCTAGTTAATCCCAAAATTAATTCTGATTAATTTATGTTTAATTTATAATTATAATATACTATTTCTAATTAGTAAATTATTCAGATAATATATTAATAAATATTTATTTTGATTTCTAATTAATTTATTAATCATATAATAAGTTAATAAATCATTCTCTTTCTCTAAAAGTCATCCTATTCAATTACTAGATTTGAGGAGAAACCAAAAGGTACTAATTCAATTATTGGCTTAGACATCTAATCCAACAGTCTCCCACTTGGGTAAGTCTATAAATGTGATTACCAGAATAACTTCTAAATTAGACAGCAAAGAGTTCTTCCATAGCAACTATCAAACTCTAAACTAATCAGGCACTGGCCCAAAGATAAATGATCAAATATTCCTTTGTTCTTCTAGATATCGTATGTGTTGGATAAGGTGTCTAAGTCCATAACTATATTTAGTATGTACTTGACCCGATTTGGCATTGTCCATTTGGGTTACATGACATCGGAACAATTTGGATAGAGTTTTATGAGAAGAGGATATTTATGGTTTATTAATATATTATAAGTTCTAATATATTAATATGAATTATTTAATTAGTATTGATCAAGAATTAGTTTGGAATTAAATTTGTGATCAAAAGAAACTAATTAAATAAATGAGGATTGATTTGGTAAATCATTCATTCTTATATAATGGGCTTATGATCCATAGTTCTTCATGATAGTTTAAACCCATGTGGTTACCCATGGATACTCCATGGAGGTTAAAACCTATGGATCATGAAGAATGTGGAAAGTCGTGAGTTTCATGGTGTAACCCTAATATGCACACTATCTAAATAAGCCTCATGTTAGCAAATTGGCACCTAAGTGATTCTAGTGAGGGCTAGCCGATTTTGGTGCTTAATATTCTTCTCTCAAGTTATTCCATTTTGTTGGTGTTGTGTGAAGCATTTGAGGCATCACATTTGGGGTGCTAGGCTCATAAGGTCTTAAGGAATCCAAGCTACAAGAAAGGTATGTCATTCTACTAAGTTTTGTAATACATATACCCCATGATATGTTAGTTAGGATGAAAACCTTGGAAAAACACAGTTTGCATGTATAATAGAGTAAACATAGATCCAAGGTTTCTAGGGTTGCATGTACACCATATGAATGTTAAAATGCTCAAAACCCATAAGTGGTATTAGAGCCAAGACTTGTTTTCAATTATACTTGATGTAAACTGCTTAAAAAATTGATATTTCTGCTTACTGTTCAGTGAACTCGCCGAGTCCATGGGTGGACTCGACGAGTCCATGTGAAATCTCATCCAACTCATCGAGTTGGTTCATGCACTCGATGGTTCGGAGGCCCTGAGTGCAGAATTTCGAGTTTTATTGTTGGAATTAGACTAGAATAATTACCCTAAACTGTTTTTAGATTGTTAAACCTATTTTTGGTCTGGTAATGATTGTGCATATCCAATTTCAATGATAATTGTCGAAGTTTCAAGTTTTATATTAAGTTCATACGATACTTGAAAAGTGTTGATTTGAATTATGCATGCTTATGAGCTTGTTAGATCATAAAAATTATTTAACATGCTTGTTAGTGTAATTGTTGATCTAAATGTTTTTTTAATGAACTCCATAACTTGTCCTCAAGTTATGGAATTTCAACAGTCTTTTCATTAAAATCATTAAAACTCATAAGTTATATAAATGAAAGGTTTTGAATAGTTTCAAAACTTGCCTTCAAGTTTTGGAATTTGTAAAGTCACTTTAGAAAACTTTTAATTCCAAACCCTTGATTTTTAAAAGTTTAATATTCAACCGTTATACTATTATAGTATTATAAGTTAATAATATATATATATATATATATATATATATATATATATATATATATATATATATGTAAGATCAAGTTAGTCTTACCGTTAGCAGGCCTCATTCACGAAGCTGGTCTATAAGGGGGTATAAGGTTATTGCCTATAAAATGGCAGCTTAATGGGTGTCCACTCTCACCCACCGCTTCCTTGGCTGGTGGAGGCTTGTTAGCCGAACGGCTAGGACAAAGATTATAGTTCTCATTAAAAGTATAATGATAAATATAAAGTAACTAAATTTTTTTATAAATTCTCAGTCTTAGTTACTTTAGGAAAATGTGAAATTGATGCTAACCCATGAAATTACACTTTTCACCTTGCTAAAGTCGTTAGTGGAGCGTGTGTGGTTAACCGGCACACTAACTTGGACTTAACAAGGGTGGATAATGGTGGCTTAAGGTTTATCATAGATCGGTGGAGCGTGTATGGTTAACCAACACATCGATTAGGTGATAAAATTAAGAGTACCAAGTTAATTTGCATAGTTATTCACACCTTTTTTGTGATCCTCGGTATCCCAGTCACAAACTTGAAGGGCATAATCGAGATTTAAACATGCCATTGAATTGTTCAATGAAACTAAAAAGATATAGGAGTTTCAATCCAATTAAAACCTAATAATCTATTTCGTTTTTCATGGTGGAAATTTGTAAATCATCATTTACCTACCTTCAAATATTTTGTAGCTTGGATTACGGCATCCCTCTTCTAAGTCATAAAATATTGTGTTGAGTCCTAGCCTTAATATTTCATTTGGATGTCTTATTAAGGATTCTATATCTAATCTAAACTTGTCTTTCTTACTTTTAAAGATGTCTTCCAAAAATGCTGCTTTTGGCTCAAACCCTACCAGCTCCTTCTCTCTCATGAACCTTTGTAGGAGAGTCATCTTTGATGGGACTCATTTCAATGATTGGATTAGGAACATAAGGATGGTCACTTGTTATGAGGAAAAGGAATATGTCCTCGACAAGGAGCTTAAGGTCATCGATGAGTCATTTGCTACTCCCGAGGAAATTGCTGAGTATAGTAGCCATGAGAAGGATGCCACTAAGGTGTCTTGTATCATTTTGGCTACCATGACAGCAGAACTCCAAAATCCAATGAAGATTTCTACCCTTATGAGATGCACCTTCACTGGATGGAAAGATACCGTCAGAGTGCTCGTCAGGAAAGGAATGAAATTATCACCTCCATGATAACAACAAAAATGAAGGATGGAGATGTTGGATTAGTGTCTAAGCCTGTAACTATATTTGGTAAGTACTTGACCCAGTTGTGCATGGTCCTTTTGGCTTGGCTTCACTAGAGCAACATGATAGGATGATTTATAAATAAAGAGGTTATTATGATTTATTAATATATTATATGATTATTATATTAAAGGAGAATTTATATAGTTTAAATAATATTAGACAAGAATTAATTAAGAATTAATTCTATGGCTAAAAGTGGTTAATTAAATAAAGTGGAATAGAACTGTCAATTGTGTGATAGTTGGTTTTGGGCTGTAGATCCTTATGGATCATAGGGCGGACGAAATTAAGGTGGACGGACTCCTTGAAATTGTCCAAGCCCTAATCTAAAAGGGTCCTTGGACTGCTTAAGGCCTAAGTAATCCAATTAGGGTTTCAGGCTGTAACCCTAGCAACTCAAGTATTTAAAGGACCCAGGGGCCATAGAAATCGGCTACCAGAAACCCGAAATAGTTCCTAAAGCCGATTTTGTGCCTACAACCTCTCTCCAAATCATCCTCTTTCTTCTTGGTGTTTGTAAGCCATTAGAGGAGTAACAATTGTGACTCTAAGCTCCAAGGATAACAAGGTTCAAGCTTTCAAGAAGAGGTAATCATCTAGATCTCTTTTGTATTGTTAATTTCGAATTGTACACCATATATACAAGGTTTTCAAGTCTTGGATGTAACTCATTAGAGAAACCTAGATCCAAGAATTAGGGTTTGCATGTGCACATAGGAATGTTCTTATGGCTCAAACCCATTAGTGGTATCAGAGCCTTGATTGGTTCTCTTGAATTTGATGCTTTGTGCTTTGATTCTTACTTAAAAATTGTTTTTTTTTTCTCTCTGCCTGACGAACTCGGCAAGTCCCATTGTGGACTCGACAACTAGGATGAACTTGACGAGTCCATAAGGGGACTCGGCGAGTCGGAGCGTCAGACAGAGGGAATTTCGGGATTTGTTGCTGTTTTTGTTAAGGATAATTACCTAAGTTGTTTTAGTCTAATAAAATCCAAATTTTATTACCATTTTATCAATATCCTCATCAAAACAAAAGATAATTACCAATTGTTTAAATAATAATTTCTTTATTTGATAATACTTGATTATTTAAATTAATTGTTGAATTATCTTGCAAGTAATATTGACTAGGTCAAATTTAGATAATTATTAAATCAAATGTTTAATTGAAAATTATTTGCTATTTGATCTTTGTGTTTTGAAAAAGTTCAAAACTTGCCCTCAAGTTTTGAAATTTAAATTTTATGATTAAAATGTTTAATTTGAACCATTTAAATTTCAAACCCTAGAATTTTACAAGTTTAAAATTCAACCTTATACTTTATAATATTATAAGATTAATATATATATATATATATATATATATATATATATATATATATATATATATACATATATATATATATATATATATATACATATATATATATATATATATATATATATATACATATATATATATATATATATATATATATATATATATATATATATATATATATATATATATATATAACATAAAATGCTTGTCTTACCATTAGTATGCCTCATTCACGAATCCGATCTATAAGAGGGGGGGAGGGGGACGGTATAAGGTTATCACCTATAAAATTGTCGTTTAACGGGTGTCCACTCTCACCTACTGCTTCCTTGATTAGTGGAGGGTCGTTAGCCGAACGGGTAGAATAGGGCAAACCCTTCCTCATTAAAAGCATAATGAATCTATATAAAGTAACTAAATGTTTTTTCAAAAATTCTCAATCTTAGTTACTTTAAGAAAAGTGAATTGATGTAATCCCATAAAATTACACTTTGTACCCTTGCTATGAAGTTAGTGGAGAGTTTGTGGTTAACTGGCACACTAATTGGTTTTAAGCAAAGGTGGCAAAGGGTGACTCATTGTTTGTCATAGTTTGATGGAGCGTGTGTGGTAAACCGGCACATCGAATGGGTGACTGTAATAATGAGGGCACCATGTACATTTGCATGGTTATTCACACCCGCTTTGTGATCCTCGACATCCCAATCACAGATTGGGGGGCATATCGAGATTTAAACATGCCATTGAAAGGTTCAATGAATCTCAAAAGAATCTAGGAGTTTTCAATACATTTAAAACTTAATCTTCTTTTCGTTTTTCATGATGGAGAATTAGTGAATCGTCATTCACTTACCTTCAAGTTATTTGCATATTAAATTACAACATCCCTTTTCTAATATGTAAATAATATTGTTAGATCGTAGCCCTAATTTTTCATTTTGGGTGTTTAATTAGGGATTCATTTCTAATCAAACTTTGTTCTTTTCTTCAGATGTCGAACTCAAACAACAACAACGCTTCAAGCTCGACCTCATCCGGCTCGTTCTCACTCATGAACTTGCGTGGGAGAGTGATCTTTGACGGGTCCAATTTCAATGATTGGATCCATAACATCCGACTGGTCACTCGTTACGAGGACAAAGAGTATGTCCTCGATAAGGAGTTGAAGGAGGTGAACATCAACACTACTACTCCCGAAGAAATCGCTGCCTTTGAGGCCCATGAGCGTGATGCCACGAAAGTCCATTGCATCATGCTGGCGACCATGACTGTTGAGCTACAAAATTCCTACGAGGAATACTACCCCTACGAGATGCATCAAGACTTGGTGGATTGGTACCACCAAAGTGCGAGGCAAGAAATGTATGAGATCATCACTTCGATGATCACTGCCAAAATGGGTAATGGAGAGTCTCTTACCTCTCATCTACAAAAGATGCAGAGATGTGTCGATCGCTTGCTGAAGTTAAATGTTATCTTCAATGAAGAGCTGGCAATTGACATTATCCTTCACTCCTTGCCTCCCTGATACAACCAGTTTCGCATGACCTACCATATGAATAAGGAAGAGGATACCTTGAGCAAGCTTCAAGGATTGCTTAGGACAGCTGAGAGGAATCTGAAGGATAAGTCTGTTGCATCAACTCCCACTCCAACCGCTGCTCTTGTTTTGGCCATTGGGCAAGGGAGGGGTAAGAAGAGGAAGACTCCTTCACAGAACCACCACAAGGGAAAATCGCAAGATGGTACCTCTTCTAGTGGAACCAAAGTTGGTTATGCTAAGCCTAACTCTAACTCGAAGGAGGCAGAGTGCCACCACTGCCACAAGATAGGGCATTGGAAGAGAAGCTACCCAAAATACCTGCAAGCCATCAAGGATGGGAAGATCAAGCCATCTTTCACATGTATTTACATGATTAAATCTAATGATTCATCACATGCTATTTCTTGGGTTCTTGATACAGGATGTGGTTTTCACATATGTTCTGATTTGCAGGGACTAAGAAAAGATAAGGATGTGGAGTGTGGAAGGATAAATCTAATCATGGGGAACATAAGATCGTCGCCTGTCACCAAGATTGGAGTATATTCACTACTGCTTAGTAATGGATTAGGATTAGATTTAAATAATTGTTGCTATTCACCATATATGGTAAGAAACATCATTTCATTCCTTGGTTTTTTTAGACAATGATTTAGATATTCATTTGATAATGAGAAAGGTTCTATTTATGCTTATCTAAATGGTGTTTTATATTTTGAAGCATTTCCTTGTAATGGAGTTTATGAAACTATGATGGTTGTAGATAACCTAGGAAATGATGTGTCGTGTGTGGATTTTTCCAATAGTATGGATAAAGCATGCTTGTGGCATTGTCGTCTTGGACATGTCAACAAGAAATGCATAGCCCAACTCCAAAAGGATGGATGGTTGGAGTCATTCAACCTTAGGGACGATGATGTGTGCGAGTCTTGTTTACTTGGAAAGATGACCAAGTCACCCTTCACTAGCTCTTGTGAAAGGGGTGAGGGTCTATTGGATCTCGTACACACCGATGTGTGTGGGCCCTTTAGGTCAACCACAAGGGATGTGAACCGCTTCTACGTGACTTTTACCGACGATTATAGCAGTTATGGGTATATCTACTTAATCAAGCACAAGTCAGAAATCTTTGAAAAGTTCAAAGATTTTAAACTAGAAGTGGAGAATCAATTGGGCAGGAAAATCAAGATGCTTTGATTCGATCGAGGAGGAGAGTACCTAAGTCTTGAATTCCACAACTATCTTAAGGAATGCAGAATCGTTTCACAATTGACGCCACCTAGGACACCGCAGTTGAATGGTGTGGCTGAGAGGCGTAATCGAACCTTGTTGGACATGATCCGTTCCATGATGAGTTATGCTTCACTACCTATCTCATTCTGGGGGTATGCCTTAGAGACTGCTGCCCATATCCTTAACTTAGTCCTTACGAAGAAGGTTGCCAAAACACCTTACGATATGTGGACAGGGAAAGCTTCCTTGTTGGCACATATCAAGGTTTGGGGTTGCGATGCTTTCGTAAGATTAGAGACTCACGTCAAGCTCGAACCTCGTAGTGGGCGGTGTATTTTCATCGGCTACCTGCAGAAATCCTTTAGATAACTCTTCTATAGACCGAGTAACAATGTTGTCTTCGTTGCGAGGATAGGGGTTTTCGGAGAGCGAGAACTCATAAGCCAAGGGGACAGTGGGAGGCAAATCGATCTTAAAGAGATTCAAGAGCCGAGTGATGAAGGAACCTCTAATGTTGGCGCTCAAACCGAGGAGGAAACTCCGGTTGAACTGATTGACGAGTCATTACCTCTTAGAAGTTCTGAAAGAGTTAGGGTTCAACCCTAGGTTTATGGTTTTCATATTACTACAGAAGGGGACACGTATATTAGTGATAGTACACTAATAAATTTGGATGAACCTAACAGCAATAAGGAAGCCATGGAAGTCCCGAGGTCTGCGAAATTAAAAGAGGCAATGGACAGCGAGATTCAGTCCATGTACGACAACCAAGTTTGGAATTTGGTTGACGATGTGTCCAGACGTAAGACGGTTGGGTGCAAGTGGGTCTTCAAGAAGAAGACCGATGTGGATGGGAATGTGCACACATATAAGGCACGATTGGTTGCGAAGGGTTTCACTCAAACTCCTGGAGTTGACTATGATGAAACCTTCTCGCTAGTTGCCAAAATAAAGTCTATTAGGGTGATGTTGGCCATTGCTGCATTTCATGATTATGAAATACGACAAATGGATTTCAAAACTGCTTTCCTTAATGGGAAGTTGGCTGAGGATGTTTACATGGCTCAGCCAGAGGGTTTTGTCAATGCAAAGCATCCCAATAGAGTGTGTGAGATTAAGAAGTCCAATTATGGACTTAAGCAAGCGTCTCACAGATGGAATCTTTGCTTCGATGAGAAAGTCAAAGAGTTTGGGTTTATACAAAGCGAGGATGAATCGTGTGTATATGTTAAAGCCAGTGGGAGTATAGTTAGCTTCCTTGTATTGTATGTCGATGACATACTTCTCATAGGAAACGACATCCCGACACTGCAGGAGGTTAAGTCCTGGCTTGGGAAGTGCTTCACTATGAAGGACCTCGGAGAGGCTTCCTATATTTTGGGAATAAGGATAGCGAGAGACAGAAGTAAAAGACTAATAGGACTTAGTCAGAATACTTACTTGGATAAGGTACTAAAACGTTTAAGTATGGAGAATTCAAAAAAGGGAGAGTTACCGATCCAAAGTAATGTTAAGTAAGACTCAATGCCCGAGTACCGAAGTCGAGATAATAGAAATGAGCCGAGTACCATACGCTTCTGCAGTTGGCTCGATTATGTATGCTATGACTTGTACTCGCCCTGATGTGGCCTTCGCTTTGAGCATGGTCAGCAGATATCAAGGGAACCCTGGCAGAGCGCATTGGACCCCAGTCAAGAACATTCTTAAGTACCTTCGGAGGACCAAGGAATGGTTTCTAGTCCTCGGAGGGAGTGATGACTTAAAGGTGCGAGGGTACAGTGACGCCAATTTTCAGACCGACAGAGACAACTACCGTTCGCAGTCGGGTTAGGTCTTTACCCTTAATGGAGGAGCAGTGGCTTGGAAAACTTCCAGGCAAGAGACAGTAGCTGATTCAACGAGTGAATCAAAATATATTGGAGCGAGCGAAGTGTCAAAGGAGGCGATATGGCTGAAGAACTTCATTAGAGACCTTGGAGTTGTGCCTTCCATAAAGGATCCCCTGGAAATTTTCTGTGATATAGAAGGAGCGGTTGCCTTGACCAAGGAACCGAGGGATCATGGTAGATCTCGACATATCGACAGAAAATATCACATTATTCTACATCGGGTAGAAGAAGGATTCCTCGTAGTGAAGAGGGTATCGTCAGAGGATAACCTAACAGATCCGCTTACGAAGGGACTGAGTAAGGGTAAGCACTTGCAACACGCTAGGAGCATTGGGCTAAAGGATGATATTAGTTTAGATTAAATAGTTTAGAAACGTGTAATAGATAAATGTAATTGACATTTGATGATTAAATAAAGGAGTATTATTTATAAGTAAAGTTACTGTCTTATGTTAAATATTTAAATATTGTTTCACTTTGCATGTTTTGACTTCCTGAATAATTGAGTTATTTAAGAATAATCGAATTATTCGAACAGTCCACAGTCGTTCATATCTTGGAAGTAGGTATGAATGAAGAGTGTCATGAATAGGTGCGTAGATTGTTTGAAAGGTATTAGCCATATCAAAGGTTTGCTACAACGTTCATGAGTGCTTATGAACAAGTTTTGAGCATTGGAATAAACCCACGCTTTCTGGAATCACTTCATGGAATTTATCACGAGTGATCGCAAGACGGTAATATCATATGCATTTAAAACCTAGATATATGGTTTATTGTTTGCTGATTGGTTGTGCATTGATGATGCGAAAACGCATCAGTAACTTGATGTAACACTCGTGTTTCTAGCCTAGGCATTTATATTGAGTTTGTTGGGTCATGTTTTGTTATGTATTGCATCGATTGGGCTCGCTAGTTAGTCCAGTTTTGTAACTTCGGTTTGGGCCTGTCCAACCGAGAGCTTGATAGGGTTTAGTATAAATATATGTGCTTGCATGCATATTAGGTTAACGATTAGAAACGATAGTTACGATAGATCAGAGCATTATACAGAAGTTTCATTATCGTTCTTGTAACCCTAAATCCTCTACAGTGGAAGTTCTTAGTCGAGCTCTGCTGAGGATTGTTTGAATCAATCATTCGACATATTGTGATTCAACTTTGTCTTGTTTATTTTCTATGTTCTTCATACTACCTGTTATAAAGATCTAATCGATCTTTGAGTTAATTTTTATCTTATCAATTGGTATCAGAGCAGGAGGCTGTGTAATTCATACACTTCTTTTCTGTGAAAAAGGTTGCGATTAGGGTTATTCCGCATTTACTGATATTTATTGAGCCGTCATCCCATAATTGACGTAACTCAACATTTATTTGTGTTGCCCTAATTTAATATATTACAAGTCTGATCTTTTAAACCGGTTATTCGATCAAGCATGGACGAGTCACAATCCAATCCCATCAACATCTCAAACAACATTGGATCAACAACAAAGATTCCCATCCTTTACACCTAAGATTACGAAGTCTGGGCACATCATTTTGAAGATTATGTCATCGGATCTGAGGAAAATGGATACCTCATCTGGGAAGCAATCGTATCTGGACCATTCGCTCATTCAGCAACTTCAAGAATTATTAAAACTCAGAAGGAGTATAATGATCTTTTGAAAGATGTTAAAGATATTGCTCAAGACGAAAAAGATAAATTTCAGTGCAATATTAAAGCATTGAGATTAATCAGATTCGCTCTTCAATCTGACACTTTCAGGCTGGTGAGTTCATGCACAACTGCTAAAGAAATATGGGATAGGCTGCGAGAGTTATATTCAACAGACGAAGATCTCGAGCATTCCATTCAAACCTTACTCCTGTCCGAGTTAGGTGAATTTAAGCAGGGTTCAGAAGAAACTGTAACTCAATCGTTCGATCGCTTCAATCATCTTCTTAGCAAGATGATTAAACATGATATTGAAAGGAAGTTGATTGAACAAAAGGTTACCTTTTTAAACGGTCTCAGATCTGAGTGGAGAGCGGTTGTGTCCACAGTTAAAGCGCATGAGCAATTCAAAGCATACTCTTTGGCGAAACTGGTAGGCATTCTGAAGTCTCAAGAAAAGATCGTGTTACAGGAGAAAAATGTGGTTTCAAGCTTGGGTTCATTGGCCCTTCTGTCCAAAAACAAAGCTGTGATGGAAGATCAAGACCTCAACCTAGAGGATTATGACCTTACTCTAAAGACTATGCAATGATGGTGTCAAACCCAAAAAGGTTCATCAAGAAAAGGTTCCCCACCAATAAGAACCGAAATTGGCAGGGAAGTTATAGTTCTGAAAAGGTCAGGGAAGAACCGAAGGCAGAAGAACCAAAGAAGGAACCGAAAGCTGAAGGAGATTCGGGAGTGAGCTGCTATTATTGTGGAGGAAAGAACCACTATGCCAAAGATTGTGTTCTTAAGAAAATGGCAGAAAAGGATGAGGAGAAAGATGAAGAAGCAGTGTTGTTGAAAAAGCTGGAAGAGATCAAGAGAAAGAAATCTACTGCTAACCCTTCTATGAATGCTTTAATAGTGCAGGGTTCGGTAGCGGATGATGAGTTCGGTGGCGTGGAGGTCTGGTCAACCGACTCTGAGGATGATGAAGTAAGGAAGCCTTCTCATGGAAAGGCTTATGTGGCGAAAGATGAGAGTAGCGGTGGAAAATGCTTGATGGTGTCTGATGTATCTCAGATGAGGGGATACAACACAGATGGTGGGAACGAAGACACAAAGGAGCGTGAGGACTTGTGTTTCACAGCAAAACCGCTCAACGTGCAGTTCAACGAACTTGATGAGTTAATCAAGAAGGTACAATCCGTTTTTATTGCATTCAAAGTTCCACAAAGTTCATATGAAAAAGAATTAAAAAACGTTTTCAAGAATCTCTCATCTAGACAGCAGTTTAACTCAAACACGAGTCACCAATTCTAACCTAACTGACCAAATAAGCAGGGTGTCTTCAAAGAGTGAGGAACGGAGGATGTGGATCGAACTGAAGGAGTCGGAGTTAATCAAAACCAAGGATGAAAACATTTATTTGCAAAGAGACAATTTAAAGCTTTTAAAACAGAGAAATGTTTTTTGTTTAATTGCTAAGCGTCTTTATACTAATATCACTTAGCTTCATTTGGACTGTGAAATAGGGCAGAAAATTCATTGCATGATTTTGCCCTTCCTTGAGTTTAAGGAGGATGAAATGGACACTGAAGCATATAACTGTGAAAGTGTTGTTTCGTCTGAGGATGTTAATCCTACATATATGTATGGTCTAGACAAAATCGAATCTTTCATAAAGTCCAAGGACCATAAGGACATGCTGAAAAACCTTTTGGATGAAAATGATAAACTAAAACTGAGAACCGAAACCATACAAAAATTTGACTCATTTAATGCCAACTTGAGCTCAGAAAATAAAATTGATGTTGAAAATGCATCTGAGCTTAATGAGGACGACAATATGAGTGAAATTTCTGTAGAGGACACAGTTGATTGTTCAGAATTTTGTCAAGAGCGAACCCGAAAACCACAAGAATCTCATTTCAGAAAATTCAGTGGAGTTTGCTCGTTTGTCCCAACAAAAGTCCCCGATCCTTGCAGAAAAGGCAGTAGTATATCAAAAGGTAAGGACAACTCCCAATCAAGTGTATAAGGTCACAGGCGTAACCGAACATCAGACTGCTGAACTCACAGCCATTGTAAACGAAGACAATGCTGATGGCTGCGATGAGTTCTTCTGGTCAGCTCCCATCGACAATGCTGACGAAACGGTAGGTCTGTCTGAAAGGACTTCATGGAAAACCAAAGGCAGATATGTGCCAGAACCTTTGAACAAGCCTGATAGCTTCGACGTGCCAAGTACCGGTGGTACAAAAGATGTTCCTGAAGAAAAAGGAATTCCTGCAAAAGAAGTCACTCCTTTAAGCAAAACATCATCAGTTCAGAGTGAACCAGCTAAAGAAAAACAAAAACCAAAAGCGGATATCCATCATCAGCCGAAGCAGATGAGAAATCAAAAACAGCAAAGGAATCAGAGATACAAGAAGAATCTCTCTGAAAGAAAACAGTTTTGGCAATCTCAAAATGCCTATTTCTCATATCGTGACAGGAACCTAAAGTCAGAGAAAAGTCCTGTTAGATCACAAGAGAGCAATAACAACCGAAAGTAGAGGTTCGGTTCAGAGAACAACATCAACCGAAAGCAGAGGTTCGGTTCAGAAAACAATATCAACCAAAAGCAGAGGTTCGGTTCAGAGAACACTATCTACCGAAAGAAAAGATTTGGTTCAGAGAGCAAAAGCGATCAAAATTCTAGGTTCGGTCCCACTGATGATCAAAAACAAAAGGGTCACCTAGAATCTCAAGTCAAGAAATCATCTCAGTCTAAATTCTCTCATTCTAACTCTTCTAATTCTTCCAATTCTTCTAATTCCTCTCAATCCCATTCTAAATTCTATTCTGTTCGCTCTCAAAAACCTAAATCATCAACTGGTCAGAAAGGAAAATTGAAGGTTTCGTCAGTTAAACCAGAGTCCAAACCAGAAGCAACAAATCCCAATAAAATTAAGGTTTGCACCATCAAAAAGAAAGATGAAACAACACTAATAAAAAGAACATATCTTGTTGACATCTCTCTTACTATTCCTGTTCCTGTGAAAGGCTCACGTGGACCCAAGAAACTTTGGGTTCCTAAATCTGCTTAATTTTTGCAGGTTATCAGTGACGAGCAGTTTGACGAAGAATGGTACATTGACAGTGGCTGCTCACGTCACATGACAGGAAGGAAGGAAGAGCTAAGGGAATATAGATCTCTTTCAAACGGTGGAAATGTCAAGTTCGGGAACAACTCCTACGGCACCATAAAAGGCTATGGAATGATTACAAATGGTGATTTCACGATTAGGAAGGTTGCATACGTGGAAGGACTACAACATAACCTCATCAGTGTATCTCAGCTTGTTGGAGGTACCGGTCTCAAGGTTTCATTTGACGATGAGGGTTCAGAAATAATTGAGAAGAAGACGAAAAGAGTTATTCTCAAATCGGAGCGCAAAGGTGAAATGTTTCCCCTGAACCTCAGACCCATCAAAGGGAATCCAGCTATCTGCCTGTTATCCAAAGCACAATCTGACGAAAGCTGGCTGTGGCACCGAAGGCTCTCTCATCTCAACTTTAAGGACATCAACAAACTTGTCACTGGAGGTCATGTTCGAGGTGTTCCATTGCTCAAGTACGATAGAGAACACTTATGTGCTGCATGTTAAATAAGGAAGCAGAGTCGTCAAAGTCATCCATCAATTATAAACACTAAAGTTGTTGAACCACTAGAGTTACTTCATATTGATTTGTGTGGTCCATCATCTATCGAAAACATTGGCGGTAGCAAGTACATTCTTGTTATTGTTGATGACTTTTCGCGTTTTACATGGGTGTTCTTTCTGAAGCTTAAAGCTGAAGCGACTCACAAGCTAAAGATGTTCATCAAGCAGGTTGAAGTACAGGTGAAGAAAGTCGTTCGCAACATCAGGAGCGACAATGGGCTGGAGTTCAAAAATAAAGAATTCGAAGAATTCTTGGCAGAAAAAGGAATTAGTCACAAGTTCTCAGCTCCCTACACACCTCAACAAAACGGAATTGTCGAAAGACGAAACCGATCTTTGTGTGAAGTTACCCGAACCATGCTAAGTTTCGCTTCTTTACCTTTATATTTTTGGGCTGATGCTATTTCTGCTGCTTGTTTTACACAGAACAGGTCATATCTCAATAAGCGATTCACTCTCACTCCTTATGAGATTATCAACAACAGGAAGCCAAATGTCAAATTTTTTCCATGTGTTCGGTTCACGGTGCTTCATCTTCAATTCTAAAGAACACCGCAACAAGTTTGATGTCAAAGCCGATGAAGGGATATTTTTGGGATATTCTCTCACTTCTAAAGTGTACAGGGTATTAAACAAACGCTCGAGGAAAATAGAAGAGACTTATTACGTGACTTTTGATGATAGTTATGTCAAAAAGCTAAAGGCCAACGAAGACACAGCTGGAGAAATCTTTCCTCAAACTGGCCAAGTCACAGCCTCGATTGCAAACCTCTTTGAGAAGTTCGTCGAATTATTTGATGAACCAGAGAAGGCTATTCTCTCGGAAGCCAGCGCAGCAGACAACAGGGTAGATCATCTGAAGCAACTTGTCGAAGATGCTACAAAGCGAATGAATGAAGGAGGATCAAGTTCTGACGACCCTCCACAGCACAATGCTTCAGTTGAGGGGGAGGATCCATCTTCGTCATCACAACCGAGCTCACATGTTGAGGGGGAGAACCGTTCTCAAGCTGCTCCCGAACGCACTTCACCAACCGAAAGTTCCACACCAACCGAAAGTACCACACCAACCGAAAGTGCCTCACCACCCGAAGGTGTGTCAACACCCGAAAGCTCAGCACCACCAGAAACCTCTGTAGCTCAAGATACTCAAGAAATACCTGAAAGCTTATCTGTCGAGGGGGAGAATGCTGATATGCTTTATGACGATGAAATTCAATCCGAACTAGAAGAGATGGTAAACGCTGAATTGGATCCATCCTTTGATCCAAATTACCCTCCTCTCGTCAAATGGACCAGAGATCATCCTGTCTCCTAGGTTGTTGGTAATGTTTCTAAAAAAGTTCTGACCCGATCACAACTTAAGGAAAAACAAACTTCTTTGTTTTCAAAAGTAGAATTCTGTATGTTTAACTCCTTCGTATCAAAAGTTGAACCAAAGACAGTTAACACTTCTCTTGATCATTCCGATTGGGTTCAAGCTATGCAATACGAACTGAATGAATTCGAAAGGAACAAAGTTTGGCACCTCATTCCAACTCCTCAAGATGCATCAGTTGTTGGTCTCAAATGGGTATTCAGAAACAAAATGGACAAGGAAGGGAATGTGATACGAAACAAAGCACGTCTGGTAGTGAAAGGATATTGTTAGGAGGAAGGAATTGACTATGAAGAAACGTTTGCTCCTGTAGCTAGACTGGAATCCGTTAGAATATTTCTTGCCTATGCTGCACACAAAAACTTTGAATTCTACCAAATGGATGTCAAGTGTGCATTTCTAAATGGAGAACTTGAAGAAACAGTGTACGTGGAGCAACCTCCTGGATTCGTAAATGAAAGGTACCCTAATCATTGTTATATTTTGGACAAAGCCATATATGGACTGAAACAAGCTCCGAGAGCCTGGTATGAAACGCTAACAAAGTTTTTAAAGATGTCCAAATTCAAACAAGGTTTGGTTGACCCAACCTTCTTTCATAAGAAGGAAGGTAACCACCTTATGATTGTTTAAATTTACGTCGATGATATCATCTTTGGCTCAACGAATCCTAGCTTAACGGCTGAATTCAGAAAGTTGATGGAGACTAAATTTGAAATGAGCTCAATGGGTCCAATTAACTTTTTCCTTGGTTTAAATATTAGACAGGGACCCGAAGGCATCTTTATTAATCAGGAAGCTTACACAAAGACTCTCCTTGCAAAATTTGGCATGATGGGAGATTCCAAGGTTAAAGTTCCAATGGCGTTCGACACCAAGCTTACTCCATCCTTGGATAAGCCAGCAGTTGATATTACACTATATCGCCAGATGATTGGTTCACTAATGTATCTTACTGCTAGCAGGCCTGATATCATGTTCTCTGTTTGTTATTGTGCTAGATTTCAGGCGAATCCATGTGAACCTCATATGCTTGCAGTGAAGAACATACTCCGTTATCTCAAGCGAACTACCTCTAAAGGTCTATGGTATCCATCCAACTCGGGCTTCTTCGTTCAAGCCTACTCAGATGCAGACCTTGGAGGTTGTGGACTAGACAGGAAAAGCACCACTGGAGGATGCCAATTCCTTGACGGGAAGTTGGTTAGCTGGCAATCAAAGAAACAAATGTGTGTGTCTTTGTCTACAGCTGAAGCAAAATACATTGCAGCTGCCTCCTGCACTTCTCAAGTGATTTGGATCCAAAGTCAACTCCGGGATTATGGACTCAATATGAAAAAGATCCCACTATATTGTGACTCAGAAAGTGCAATTAGGATCTGTCATAACCCAGTGCAACACTCAAAGACTAAGCACATAGCACTGAGGTATCACTTCATTAAAGATCATGTGGAAGATGGGAACGTTGAAATTCATTTCGTTAGAACCACTGATCAACTGGCTGACGTCTTCACCAAAGCCCTTCCTGAAGCGTCGTTCAACAAAATTCTACAAGGGCTAGGCATGATGGAATCAGAGTCAGTACCACAAATCACCTCTCAAACTCAAAAGTAAGAAGTGAAATAGACCGAACGTTCGGGTTCGGTTCTTGTACTCATGTACCGAAATGAACCGAACGCTCGGGTTCGGTTTGATAATCTGCATTTCGCTCATCAATCAAAGGTGGTTTTCTTGGTTGTAAAATTCATGTATAATTGTTCCTATTACATTTCTTTTATTGTTAAAAGTATTATCTCTTTGAAAATCCATTTTCTTTGGTAACCAAAATAAACCGAATGTTCGGGTTCGGTTCCTAAGTTTTTCACAACCGAAATAGACCGAACGCTCGGGTTCGGTTTCTCAAAGTTTTTCAAAACCGAAATAGACCGAACGCTCGGGTTCGGTTTCTCAAAGTTTTTTTAAAACCGAAATAGACCGAACGCTCGGGTTCGGTTCCAAAGTTTTTTTTTTAACTTTTTATTTTCTTTCTCAGTCTTATTTTTCTTTATTTTTTTATTTTATTTTATTTTTTCTATTTTATTTTTTTTCTTTATTATTTATCAAAAATTCCAAAAATATTTTTCTTAATATTTAATTTCAAAAACTCCAAAAATATTTTGTTCTTTATTTCTTTTTGTCTTTAATTTTATTTGTGTGTTTGTTTATGGGGAAATTGTTGAATTAGTTAAGTGTCCCTAGAAGCATGCTGTTGTATGTGTCCAAAGCCTCATTTGATTCTGAATAATAGCCTTAATGACTTGGTATATACAAACCTTGTCTTCCCAATTAGGCTTTCACATTTATTCTAATCGTGAGCTACCTAACTCTCTTCTCACAAGAGATAAGAGTTTTCTGCTTAGTCCTATCTTTCACAGCAGAGGTACTTTGCTTTCTTACACCATCTACATTACATTTCTACATCCCACTCAGTTCACAAACGTAACCCTTGAGACTCTCAGAAATTACCACTGAGGTTTATGGTTACCCAATAACTGCGTTCATGATCTTAGTTTCGTGCCACTACGAGCTGAGTGAAACCCAAAATTCAACACCCAATCTGAATTGACGGTGAACAATTAATTTGCTCTAGTTTTCACTAATGAATTGACGGATGAATCTTCATGAAATCTCAAAATTTTCTTTTGTGTGATTCCTATGACATTGTTAAACACCATAACATTTCTTCCCTTGGGATCCAGTTTTTAATTTTTGTTGAGATTTTATATTTACCAGCCAGTTTAAATTATTCCCAACCTACTTGTTCAACAGACTACACCGGTCTCACAAGTACTTTGTTCACTTTCTATCTTATTTCAAGATTAGGAATGTTGGATCAAAACAAAAGCCACCTTAAGAAGCCTAATTAAAAGATGCCTTTCAACACTTATTAATAAGTGTTTGATCGTTATTCAATGGGAAACCACACTAACACTTTAAGGTCTCTCTTGACTTTGAAGGAAGAGATTCGTGCCCGGGATCATCTGTTTCGTGTCTTTATTGACATCACATTTGTCACCAAAAATTTTCTTTATTTCTTTTCTTTGACACCCTAAGCACGAAAATCTTTGATTTTCCAAAATTCAGGTTCTAATAATTACAAGGCATTTTACTTGGATTGGCAGTCGATTAAAGGTCGTGGTTGATTTTAATCCACGTGGCGGTATTTTTCAAAAAGATGCCGTTACAATTTAAAGGGATAAGATGAAGAGTTGCTGACTCAGGCGGGAGTCTAATCGATTTGATTTCAAACGGCGCAAAAGGGAACGCGTGCGAATTGGAACCGTCGCATCTCCAAATGGCGCAGAAGGGGCGCGTGTGAATCTGAAACGCTTCATATCTAAACGGCGTTTGATGGGAGGCGTGTTCTTAGGGGTCTGACACTCTCTCTCATGCGTGATCATCAGCTACCTTAACTGTCACGCATGAGTCAACTCCGGAAAACTCTTCATTTTTCGATAGAAGATTTGGGAAGATCTTTCTCTCTCCTTACCCCTCAGTATAAAAGGCAACATCCTACACCATTTACCTCTTTACTGCAATTAAAATTCCCAGATGCAAGAAATCCCTGAACCTTAATTGTTCATCATCTTCTTCACTTTCTTCAAGCAATGGCAGATTCATCCTCTGTTCACGCCACATCCCACATACTGCCTATTCGCCCACAACAATGCCTAATCATCGATTTAACCCCTCATGCTTACGATTCCTACATGTTCCCCATTATCGAGTGTTTGAAGTTTTCGCCGATTGCTCCTGCACTTACAAGAGCTGAATCCGTTCCGATGGAGTTCTTGTCGCAGATCTTTGCGACTGCTCACTACGACAAGGTCGTTGACATAATATTCTTTGATATTCTTCAGCACAAGGCCTCGATTTCAAAGCAAAGATTTTGCTCATTGTTAGGGGTTGAACCTGATTCCTGTAGGGTTAACCCAGAAACGGTTCCAATGGGGCATTTATTCAACATGTTTTACAACATGGGTTATACGGAGGTGCTTTCTTCAGTCGCGAAGTTCAAGAAGTCATGCCTGCCGCCACCGTGGAACGGGATGTTCACTGTGCTATTCAAAGGGTTATCTGAAAGAAGCTCGGGATCTGACGGGGCCAGTCGGTTATTTCTGTCAATAATGTATGGTGTCTACAATGGCATCAACATGGATTATGGGTCTGTTCTGTGGCAACAACTCATCCAGAGTCTCTCCTCTACATCCAGGCATTCTGAATTTTCTTACGCACGGTTCTGGACTTTGGTTACGAAATGGGTGATGGACAAGTACAACGTCCCCGTTTTTGTTGGTGCTCCGATGTCTTCGATTGGTACATTTCATACCACGAAGATCATCGTCTCAGATGCTTCCAAGTTTCCATTCAACGGTTCAATTCCGGAAACCATGTATGGAGATGTTCCCGTTGATAGCCGGATTATCAGAACTTACAAAGAATTTAAGCGTTCTGGTCCGAGGGATCTCACACCGGAGATGTTGAAGTCGATTCATGAAGCCGACAAGCCTGCTCCAAGAGGCAAGAAGGCTGATAAAGGGAAACAGGTGGCGAAAGGGGCTAAAGGCCCGTCTCCTAAGAAGAGGAAACCCACAAAGGCTGCTCAGTCTCCGCAGCAAAAGAGGCGAAAAACTCAACCCAGGAGAAGGCTGATTATCGCTTCCTCCTCCAGCGAGTCTGAGGGTGAGAGTTCAGATTCTGACGACTCTCCACGAGGCAACACACCACCCAGATCTCCTACCCCTGAGATTCAAATCCCACCTTCTCTAATTCCCTATCCTCCTAAAACTATTCCTACTTCCATTCCCACCATAAACCCCTTTACACACATTCCAAACACTTCAATCCCAATGTCACCACCAATATTCACCGAAGCAACCACAACATCCACTGCAGATGTTAGAGCCAACGTATCTGATACGGGGGTTCATACTGATGCACCCGAACCTACACCAGCACCCGAAACCACAAACACAACCGAAACCCCAAAAGCAACCGAACCTACCCCCACACCTACACCCGAAACAACCCAACCCGAACCTACCCATACTACTGTACCACCTACATCTCCACCACCACCATCTCCCGGTCATGCCTTTGAGGGAGACGACACATTCCTTGGCGGGGAAAATATGACGTTTGACTCAGTCTACTATAGTCCGTTTCAAGTGCAGAGCGATGATGATGATGACGCTCCGGTAACAAAGAAACATCTCAAGGAGCTCCATGACAAGGTTGACTTGCTCATTGCCTCCTCTTCCACGTCTCAATCATCCCTTTCTGAAGCTGCTGTTCAGAAGATTGTTGATGCTTTCTCAAAGGCTCAGCAAGATTCTCTCGCTTCTGCAACCTCCGCCATTGATACCTCAACAAAAGCCTGTCAGGCTGCGACCGAAAAAGTCAATAAACTATTTTCTCATGCCTCTGCCCTGTTAAAGTCTTTACAGGAGAGTGCAAATGCCACTAAGACTACGTTGGAACCAATTGTTCAACAGTTGGCCACGTCTGTCTCCACTGAGTTGAAGTCCTTCGCTTCATTTCGTCAAATGCTCTCAGAAGACAACTGAGCATTCCGTGCTACTATTGACGAGCGTCTCTCAAAGCTCCAAGAAGATTTGGCTGCTGAGAACTCGTTGATGGATGTTTTAGCAAAGAAGACCACTGCCCTAAAGGTCAAGAGTGCTCAACTCTCCCATTCTCAACAGGCAATTGACTCTCTTCGGTCCGAACGGGAGGTCATAAAAACGTGTGTTTCGGATGTCCACTCAGCAGTCTCAAACATCCTCGAAGCACATGATCCTATCCTTAACCATTCTGTGAGGCGTACCCTTGCAGAGAAGCTTGCTCCTGCCCTTGACCTATTAAGCAAAATTGAAGGGCTACCTGATTTCGTGTCCATTCCGAAACAAGGGGGAGAAAAGGAAGAAGACAAAGAAACCATTGCCAACTTGTTGAAGCATAGAAGTCGACGCAATGAGGCTGATGATAGTGCTCGTGTGGCAAAAGAGGCTGAAGAAGCTGAACGAAAATAGAAGGAAGCCCACGACCTTGTTGAGAGTAGGAAAACTCTTTTTCCTGCATGGACTCTCGAGAAGATGATAAAGGAAGCCATCGACACTCCGAGCATCTTGTGGCTGGAACCCATAATTTCTTTTGATTGTTCCAATACTGTCGACTCTCAGTTTGACATGCCACTGACCCGAAAGGCGTTCATCTTTCACGCCTTCTCCAACGTTGCAGAGTTCCCTCATCCTCATCCACAGGTTGATCGGGACTTGATTGATTTTTATCTGAAAGCTGCTCAACCCTAATATCAAACTTGGAGTGCTCAGAAGATTATCAACGTTCGGGTCTTGAAACCGTACACTGAAGGGAAATTCATTAACGTTCGGTTCAAGGTGCTTCGGGGATCTGCCAAAACCGAACATGCTATTTCTTTAGCAGATCTTCCAAACCTCAATCCCCATGATTGGATTATCCTGCACAACATCCTTCTGACCAGCAAAGCTGAATATGGTCCGATCATCGACCATCTCAAGAGGATGCTGGTGTGCTACATCATGGAAGTTGCACTGACGGATCAGGAGATAGCAAGCGTCTTCAAGAAGAAACCAACAATATCTCATGTTGGCTCGGCCAGTGATCTGAACCAAATACAGATGGGCAAGATTGACTCGAGGCGGAATTCAATCATGTTCACTAGGAATGAAGGACATAAATGTCTTTTTGCCTTAGCTGATAAACATCTGTACACCACTGCTTGCCTAGAGCATGTGTTGGGGATCATCCACAGATGCAAGCAAAACACAGCGGATGATATCAACTACTTTGACGACATGATACAATGGTACATTCGGTTTAGACAGACGATCCTTGTGCTTATCTCATGTTTGTTTGATACTGTAAAGAAGAAAGTTCCCGCTACTGGCCCAAGCAAGAAGAAGAAGTAGTCTCGCTCCAATTTGACGCAAAGGGGGAGATTGTTGGGTCATGTTTTGTTATGTATTGCTTCGATTGGGCTCGCTAGTTAGTCCAATTTTGTAACCCCGGTTTGGGCCTGTCCAACCGAGAGCTTGATAGGGTTTAGTATAAATATATGTGCTTGCATGCATATTAGGTTAACGATTAGAAACGATAGTTGCAATAGATCAGAGCATTATTCAGAAGTTTCATTATCGTTCTTGTAACCCTAAATCCTCTACAGCGGAAGTTCTTAGTCAAGCTCTGCTGAGGATTGTTTGAATCAATCATTCGACATATTGTGATTCAACTTTGTCTTGTTTATTGTCTATGTTCTTCATAGTACCTGTTATAAAGATCTAATCGATCTTCGAGTTAATTTTTATCTTATCAGAGTTGATAGTCTAGGTTAACCTTTGTAACTCATTTTAAAGAAATGAAAAGGCATTATGTGAATATTATGTGAATTATGTGTTTTATGCTTAATTATTAGGGCTTAATTAATTAAGAATAAAAATAAGTGCCAAAATTAAAGTGTAAGATAAGCCCGATATCTTTACATAAAGTTGTAGTGGTCGAAACAAGGATTTCGGGGATATAAAGAATACCAAAATCCGAGTTATAGCGAAGAAGTTATGACTTGTCGAAGTTTCGCGACAAAACCGGCACCGTGCTGAATGTTGTAAAAAGTGAGTGTTCAATAAACTACTTTTTAGCCTTAGTAATCTAAATGAAAGTCGTAGTATTCGTTAAACCAAGAAGTTCGATAAAAAGAACGCCCAATTCTGACTTTGTATGATGAAGTTATGATTTTTCGAAGTTTCAGCTTAGCTGTAGACAGCTAAAAACTCGAATTTTAGATCGAGCGATTTTTACCCGACACAACCTAAACGAGAATTGAAGGTCTCGTCATTAGGAGCACAACGGTAAAAAGTCTGACGAAAACGGACGTCGTATGAAGAAGTTATGAATTTTTAACGGATTTCCTGTCCCGGTCTGTTAAAAATAATAATATAAAATTTAAAGTCAAAATTAGCCGACGAAGTCTAAACGGAAGTTGTAGAGCGTAATTTTAGCTATGCGTGCATATAAAGAACGTCAAAATGGAGCTCGTATGCGAAAGTTATGGATTTTAGAAGTTTTGGCACGAAAATCGAGAAAATTCGCATAGTCACGAAATGCCACGTCACCCTCGCTGAAAAAGTGACACGTGTCCTGCTGAGTCATCCGAGCACATGGCCTAATCCGAAGTGGTCCAATAGCGGTGCGACACGTACCCTCTTAGCACATGTCCGAACCCTCGCAGCATGCCACGAACCCCCCTACTTCGGACCCTAAACCTCGGTCCAATCACAGACTGCCAGCAACCCCTTCGCACGCGCAGCTCTCGTGCGAGCCTTCCCTGCGAGCCCTCGGATCTGCGAGGCGTGGTTTCCTCCTGACCGTCCGATCAGAAGCTTCACCCTATAAATAGAAGGTTGCGAGCCTTCTCGGATATTTTTAAGAAATTGCCATAATTAGCCCCTTTCTTCATATTTTCTTCACCTTAACCATCTGCGAAGCCCCGATATCGATTGTAAAGCCCGAAATACTCCATGAAGTGCCCGTGAATCCCAGAAAATTTATCTTTTCGGTTTCAAAGCCCGACTTTTGCAGAGCCCGGTTTCTCAATAAATCTCCCGGTTTTATTAGAAACGATCGTTTTAGGAAACGAATTACTGCCTGATTTTCATCAAAATATGTGAGTGTGTAGTTACTTTCAATTTACACATAGATATGAAGTATTTACCTTGAAATACGTGTTATGTGTAAATATGTTAATTGTTTATTTGAGGTGACTGTTGAATTGATGTTTTATACAAGTTATAAACTGTATATGCTTTTTATCTACAAAATATGTTGGGTAGAACATGGATAGATGAAATAGTTGATGTGTGTTAAAAAGGTGAGAGGCCTCGATGTTGTTGTAGTCATCTAGCGGAGTATAGATGACGACCACAGACTTTCTAGAAAGTCCAGTGGAACACTAGCAGGTTCGCAACTTGTAGGTGTTGATGAATTAAATGTTCATTGGCGTACTCCATCCCCCTCATGGTTGCCTTAAGGACATGTATGGCTGAGGAAACCCCTTAGCAGTAGTGTCCATCCTGATGATAATCCTTAGGCTAGGTCCCTTGTGATAGGTGTTTAGGGACGTAAAATGAGGACAACGGGAATGGGTAATCAGGGTTATTGTTGATTGGTGAACTTAATAAGTATATTATTGTGGGTTGAAAACCCTATATGCTCACTAGGCTCCCAAGCCTGACCCACTCAGTTTTTATGATTACAGGTAGTGGACCCCGAGCATAGTCGGAGGACGACGAAAGATTTTTGGATTATAGGCCAGTAGTTGTAAATAACTGTTGAAAGGCTTATAATGTCTTGTTTATGCTTTTGATCTGTAACGGAACATGACATCCCAAGGTTTTGATATATATGGAAAATATATACCTTCTTAATGAAGGATTTTGATAAACTTTTATCATATGTTGTTTGGGGACCAATTCCGCAACATCTTTTAAAAAGAATTCTCTGATTTTATTTTAACAAGCATAAATTAAATCGGTCTTTTCTGGCGGAGAAATTAGGGGATGTCACACTTGATGTCATAAAAAGCATTGTTGAGTATAATTTGATTAGTGAATAGTAAATGCATATAAGTCGAAGTTTATCTGTTCCTTTTATCATAAGAGGGTAAAAGCAATATCAGGGCCCCTCGATGATTTAGTTTGACTTATGTGCCGGGCCCGGTCAGGACAGAATTGATGTGTTCAATTAAGTTATCTGTCAAATGAATCAGAGATCGAGAAACAAACTGCTGGACAATGAGTATGATTATGTTCCATATAATTGTCCACACAATATCTAGAACAGAGGGCTATACGATCCCTTATCTAAAGGACAAGTTACTGATAAGATCAGAGTTTGATAGCGTCTTTGAGAGCTATGATTGCTAATTGGAATATGCTTACATTATAGTTACTAGACCTATCCAAGTAGGATACTATTGGATTAGTGTCTAAACCCATAACTATATTTGGTAAGTACTTGACCCGGTTGTGCATGGTCCTTTTGGGTTGCCTTCACCAGAGCAACATGATAGGATGATTTATAAATAAAGAGGTTATTATGATTTATTAACATATTAAAGGAGAAATCATATAGTTTAATTAATATTAGACAATAATTAATTAAGAATTAATTATGTGGCTAAAAGAGATTTCTTAAATAAAGGGGACTAGAACTATCAATTGTGTGATAGTTGGTTTTAGGTTGTGGATCCTTGTGGATCATAGGGTGGATGAAATTAAGGTGGATGGACTCCTTGAAATCATCCAAGCCCTAATCTAGAAGGGTCCTTGGACTGCTTAAGGCCTAAGTAATCCAATTAGGGTTTCAGGCTGTAACCCTAGCAACTCAAGTATTTAAAGGACCCAGGGGCTATAGAAATCGGCTACCAGAAACCCAAAATAGTTCCTAAAGCCGATTTTGTGCCTACAACCTCTCTCCAAATCATCCTCTTTCTTCTTGGTGCTTGTAATCCATTAGAGGAGTAACAATTGTGACTCTAAGCTCCAAGGATAACAAGGTTCAAGCTTTCAAGAAGAGTAATCATCTAGATCTCTTTTGTATTGTCAATTTGGAATTGTACACCATAGATATAAGGTTTTCAAGTCTTGGATGTAACTCATTAGAGAAACCTACATCCAAGCATTAGGGTTTGCATGTGCACATAGAAATGTTCTTATGGCTCAAACCCATCAGTGGTATTAGAGCCTTGATTGGCTTCTCTTGAATTTGATGCTTTGTGCTTCGATTCTTGCTTAAAAATTGTTTTTTTCTCTCTACCTGACGAACTCGGCGAGTCCCATTGTGGACTCGACGAGTAGGATGAACTCGACGAGTCCATAAGGGGACTCGGCGAGTCGGAGCGTCAGACAGAGGGAATTTCGGGATTTGTTGCTGTTTTTGTTAAGGATAACTACCTAAGTTGTTTTAGTCTAATAAAATCCAAATTTTATTACCATTTTATCAATATCCTCATCAAAACAAAAGATAATTACCAATTGTTTAAATAATAATTTCCTTATTTGATAATTACCAATTGTTTAAATAATAATTTCTTTGATTTTATTTTAAAAAGCATAAATTAACTCGGTCTTTTCTGGCCGAGAAATTAGGGGATGTCACACTTGATGTCATAAAAAGCATTGTTGAGTATAATTTGATTAGTTAATAGTAAATGCATATAAGTCAAATTTTATCTGTTCCTTTTATCATAAGAGGGTAAAAACAATATTAGGGCCCCTCGATGATTTAGTTTGACTTATGTGTCGGGCCCGGTCAGGACTGAATTGATGTGTTCAATTAAGTTCTGTGTCAAATGAATCAGAGATCGAGAAACAAACTACTGGACAATGAGTATGATTATGTTCCATATAATTGTCCACACAATATCTAGAACAGAGGGCTATACGATCCCTTATCTAAAGGACAGGTTACTGATAAGATCAGAGTTTGATAGCGTCTTTGAGAGCTATGATTGCTAATCGGAATATGCTTACATTATAGTTACTAGACCTATCCAAGTGGGATACTGTTGGATTAGTGTCTAAACCCGTAACTATATTTGGTAAGTACTTGACCTGGTTGTGCATGGTCCTTTTGGGTTGCCTTCACCAGAGCAACATGATAGGATGATTTATAAATAAAGAGGTTATTATGATTTATTAACATATTAAAGGAGAAATCATATAGTTTAATTAATATTAGACAATAATTAATTAAGAATTAATTATGTGGCTAAAAGAGATTTATTAAATAAAAGGGACTAGAACTGTCAATTGTGTGATAGTTGGTTTTAGGTTGTGGATCCTTGTGGATCATAGGGTGGATGAAATTAAGGTGGATGGACTCCTTGAAATCATCCAAACCCTAATCTAGAAGGATCCTTGGACTGCTTAAGGCCTAAGTAATCTAATTAGGGTTTCAAGCTATAACCCTAACATCTCAAGTATTTAAAGGACCCAGGGGCTACAGAAATCGGATACCAGAAATCCCAAAGAGTTCCTAGAGCCGATTTTGTGCCTACAACCTCTCTCCAAATAATCCTCTTACTTCTTGGTGTTTGTAAGCCATTAGAGGATTGACAACTATGACTCTAAGCTCCAAGGATACCAAGGTTCAAGCTTTCAAGAAGAAGTAATCATCTAGATCTCTTTTGTATTGTCAATTTCGAATTGTACACCAAAGATCTAGGGTTTGCAAGTCTTGGATGTAAAGCATGTTCATTAGAGAAACCTAGATCCAAGCATTAGGGTTTGCATGTGCACATAGGAATGCTCTTATGGGTCAAACCCATCAGGAGAGTCTATCACGTGCAACCTGCAGAAAATGCAAAGATTCGTGGACCGGTTGCTTAATTTGAATGTTAACTTTGATGAGGAGTTAGCAATAGACATTATTCTACACTCCTTACCCTTTTGTTATGATCAGTTTCGTATTACTTATGATATGAACAAAGAGGAAGTCACACTTAGCAAACTTCAAGGACTTTTGAGGACTGCTGAAAGTAGTCTCAAAGGTAAGAATGTTGTTCCTACTCCTACTACCGCCCCTGTCCTGGCAATCGGGCAAGGTAAAGGGAAGAAGAGGAAAACCCCTTCGAAGGGTACCAAGGGAAAGTCTCTTGATGTCTCCTCTTCAAGTGGAACCAAAGGTGGCTCTACCACTCCCTCTTCCAACCCAAAGGATGCACAATGCTTGTACTGTCAGGAAAAGGGGCACTAGAAGCGAAGCTGCCCCAAGTACTTGCAGGGTGTTAAGGAGGGGAAAGTTAAACCCACCCATGCAGATATTTACACTATATTGTCTAATAACTCCCCACATACTAATTCTTGGGTCCTTGATACAGGGTGTGGAATTCACATTTTTTTTTTATTTTCAGGGGCTAAAAAGAAGTGAGGACGTGGAACACGGGAACATAAACTTGATCATGGGGAATAGGATAGCTTTACCTGTCACCAATATTGAAGTTTACTCTTTATTGCTTGGTAGTCGGTTAATATTAGATTTGAATAAATGTTGTTACTCGTTTGAAATGGCGAGAAATATTATTTCCTTTCATGGTTTGTACAAACAAGGAGTTACTTTTTCATTTGATAATGAATGTGGTGGTATTAATGCTTTTTATAATGGTGTTTTTTATTTTAAACCATTACCTTGTGATGGTGTATATGAAACAATGTTGGTTGTAGACAACTTAGGAAACAATGTCGTCTTGGACATGTCAACAAGAAGTGCATAGGCCAACTCCAAAAGGCTGGAGTCCTGGAGTCATTTGACTTAAAGTCAAATGATAGTTGCGAATCTTTTTTACTTTGAAAAATGACTAAGTCACCCTTCACTGGGACTTGTGCTAAGGGTGAAGGTTTGTTGGATCTCATACACATCGATGTGTGTGGGCCCTTCAGAACTGCCACCAGGGAAGCTAACCGCTTCTATGTGACTTTTAGTGATGATTACAGTAGATATGGTTATGTCTACTTAAAAAAGCATAAGTTAGAAACCTTCAACAAATTCAAATATTTTAAAAAAGAAGTGGAGAATCAGTTAGGCAGGACGATAAAGATGCTCCGATCCGATCGGGGTGGTAAGTATCTTAGTATCGAGTTCGTTGACTATCTTAAGGAATATGGAATTGTTTCACAACTGACACCTCCTAGGACACCACAGCTGAATAGTGTGGCTAAGAGGCGCAATTGAACCTTGTTGGACATGGTTCGTAACATAATGAATCGAGCTTCATTACCAATCTCATTCTTGGGGTATGCCTTGGAGACTGCCACCCATATCCTTAATCTAGTCCCTACCAAAAAGGTTGCCAAAACACCTCATGAGATGTGGACTGGGAAAGTTCCCACTTTAGACCACATCAAGATTTGGGTTGCGAAGCTTTCGTGAGTGGCGAGACTCACGACAAGCTCGAACCTCGAAGTGAGCGGTGTATTTTCATCGGCTACCCACAGAAATCCTTTGGTTATCTCTTCTACAAACCGAGTGACAATGTTGTCTTCATGGCAAGGAGAGGCGTCTTTTATGAGAGAGAATTCATAATCCAAGGAAACAGTAGGAGGCAAATTGACCTTGAAGAACTTCAAGAGTCAAGCGGTGAAGGAACCTCAAACACTAGCAATCAACCTGAGGAGGAAAATCTTGTTTAGCCAATTGATGAGTCTGTACCTATAAGGCGTTCCACTAGATTTAGGAATATACTTGAGCATTATTATGGTTTCCATATTACTGCAGAAGGTGATGCATTTATCAATGATAGTACACTGATAAATTTGGATGAACCTAACAACTTCAAGGAAGCCATGGCAGGCCATGAATCTGCTAAAGGGAAAGAGGCTATGGAGAGCGAGATTCAGTCCATGTATGACAATCAAGTTTGGAACTTGGTTGACAATGTACCAGGTCGTAAGACAGTTGGGTGCAAATGGATCTTCAAGAAGAAGACCAACATGGATGGGAATGTACACACTTATAAAGCATGATTGGTTATGAAGGGCTTTACTCAAACTCCGGGAGTTGACTATGATGAGACCTCACCAGTAGGGAAGATTAAGTCTATTAGGGTTATGTTGGCCATTGCTGCATTTCATGATTATGAAATATGACAAATAGAATTCAAAACCGCTTTCCTTAATGGAAAGTTGGTTGAGGATGTTTACATGAGTCAGCCAGAGGGTTTTGTCGATGCAAAGTACCCTCATTAAGTGTGTAAACTTTAGAAATCCATCTACGGATTGAAACAAGCATCTCACAGATGGAATCTTTGTTTCGATGAGAAAGTCAAAGAGTTTGGCTTTTTGAGGAGCAAGGATGAGTCATGTGTATATGTTAAGGCTAGTGGGAGCATAGTTAGCTTTTTGGTATTGTATGTGGATGACATACTACTCATAGGAAATGACATCCCAACCTTGCAGGAGGTTAAGTCCTGTCTTGGGAAGTGTTTCGCTGTGAAGCACCTTGGAGAAACTGCATATATTCTTGGGATATGGATTATGAGAGACAGGAGTAAGAGACTAATTGGACTTAGTTAAAGTACCTACTTGGATTAGGTGCTGAATAGGTTCAGCATGTAGGATTCCAAGAAAGGTGACTTAATTATCCAGAGTAACGCCAAATTGAGTAAGACACAGAGCCCGAGTACAGAAGCTGAGATAGTTGAGATGAGTCGAGTACCATATGTTTCCGCTGTAGGCTCGATCATGTATGATCTGACTTGCACTCGCCCTAATGTGGCCTTTTATTTGAGCATGGTCACCATATATCAAGGGAATCCTGGCAAGGCTCACTGGACTGCGGTAAAGAACAATCTCAAGTACCTGCGGAAGAGTAAGGAATGGGTCCTTACCCTTGGTGGGAGTGATGACTTGAGAGTAGTGGGGTATGGTGATGCCAAATTTCAGACTAGTAGGGATAATTTCCGCTCTCAGTTGGGATGGGTCTTTACCCTAAATGGAGGAGCAATTACTTGGAAAAGTTCCAATTAGGAGACAGTAGTTGATTCAACTTACGAATAAGAATATATAGCAGCAAATGAGGCGGCAAAGGAGGCAATATGGCTGAAGAAATTCATTGGAGACCTTGGAGTTGTACCAGCTATAAAGGAGCCTATGGAGATTTTCTGCAATAGTGAGAGTGTAGTTGCCTTAGCCAAGGAACCAAGGGATCATGACAGATCCAAGCACATTGACAGAAAAGCCCACTTCATTAGACATCGAATCAAAGAAGGACTCCTCGTGGCAAAGAGGGTATCATCATATGAGAACCCAACAGATCCCCTCATGAAGCGACTGTGTTGGGTTAAGCATTTACAGCATGCAAGGCGCATTGGGCTGAAGGATGATATTAGTTTTAGTAATTAGATAGCTTTCGAAACTTGTAATAGTTGAAATTTAATTGACATTTTATGTTTAAATAAAAGTTGTTTTTATTTACTAGTATGGTACTGTATTGTGTCAATCATTTACTATTGTTTCGGTTTGCATGTTTTGACTTCCAAAATAATTATGTTATGGTATATCATGTTATTCAAAACTATCCATAGTCGATCATACTTTGGAAGTAGGTATTGAAATAAGACGGTCATGAATTGGGTTTGTAGATTTGTCTGAATTGTATTAGGCATAGAAATTGTTGTTGCAACATTCATGAGTGCTCATATGTTCTGAGTATTGGAATCAACCCACGCTCACTTGTATCACTTCATGGAATTTATCTCGAGTGATCGTGAGACGTTAATATCATATAAGTCTTCAAACCAAGAGATATGAGTTATTGACTATAAGTTGGTTGTGCATTGATAGTACGAAAACGCATCAGTAACTAGATGTTATAAAATGTGCTGTTGTGTATAATTTGATGATTAGTTAGTACAAGCATATGAGTCGAATTTTATCTTTTCCCTTTAGTCCTTGGAGGACTAAAAGCGATATCTTGGGTTCCTCGATGATTTTGTTTTGACCTATGTGTCAGGACCGGTCAGAACTCAATTGATGTGTTCGATTAAGTTCTATGTCAAACAAATCGGGAATCCGGGAACAAACTGCTGGACAATAAGTACGACGTTGTTCCATGTATTTGTCTGACTGATATATCGAACAGAGGATTATATGATCACTTATATTAAATGGCACAACTTAGTTCTGGAAGAATTTGAAAGAGCTACGATTGCTGGTCGGATCCTGAAGTCGTACTTTCAGCTATAGTTATTAGACTTATCCAAGTGGGAGACTGTTGGATAAGGTGTCTAAGTCCATAACTATATTTGCTATGTACTTGACCCGATTTGGCATGGTCCATTTGGGTTGCATGTCATCAGAACAATTTGGATAGACTTTTGTGAGAAGAGGATATTTATGGTTTATTAATATATTATAAGTTCTAATATATTTATATGAATTGTTTAATTAGTATTGACCAAGAATTAGTTTGGAATTAATTTTGTGATCAAAAGAAACCAATTAAATAAATGGGGATTGATTTGGTAAATCATTCATTCTTATATAGTGAGTTTATGATCGATAGTTCTTCGTGATGGGCTAAACCTATGTGGTTACCCATGGATACTCCATGGAGGTTAAAACCCATGGATCATGAGGAATCTTGAAAGTCATGAGTTACATGGTGTAACCCTAATATGCACACTATATAAAGAAGCCTCATGTTAGCAAATTGGTACCTAAGTGATTCTAATGAGGGCTAGCCGATTTTGGTGCTTAATATTCTGCACTCAAGTTATTCCATTTTGTTGGTGGTGTAGTGTAATGCATTTGAGGCATCACATTTGGGCTGCTAGGCTTAGAAGGTCTTAACGAATCCAAGCTACAAGAAAGGTATGTCATTCTACTAAGTTTTGTAATACATATACCGCATGATATGTTAGTTAGGATGAAAACCTTGGAAAAACAAAGTTTCCATGTATAATAAAGAAAACATAGATCCAAGGTTACTAGGGTTGCATGTACACCATATGAGTGTTATAGGCTGGAAATGACAAATGCAATAGTTTTAGATTGAAATTACTATTCAAATAAAGTTTGGGTGGAAAATGTCAATAAAAATGGTTTAAGGACCAAAAATGTAAGTTTTCGTACAAAGGCACTAAAACTGTCATTTTTACAGAAAAAGGTGTCATAATGGTTAATCTAAATATTTTTTGGCCAAATAAATGATTATAACTTTTAGGGTTAAAAATATCAAGTTTATAATGCATAGTTTGAAAAATATATATACATATAATAAAAACTTCGTTATAAATCAAACGTTAAAATGTTTCGTTATCCCGAATAAACATTTAACATACCATGAATACCAACAATACGAACTTAAACTCGATAAAACATAAGCGATTCAAAACTTGGGCTCAAATACCTTCTATATGTGCTATTGGGCCTTTGTGGCCCAATATCATGGTTATTGGGCCTGATATATTCACACATGTTTGTTGGGCCTCCTGTGACCCAATTACATGCCTAAGGGACCCTCAAGGGCTTTTACATGCTATTGGGCCTCAGTGGCCCATTGACATTGCTAGTAAGGTCCAAATCAAACATATGCATGATGGGCCAATGTGCCCGTCTCATACTCGACAGTCTATAATAACATACATGATTAGTGGGTCTCTGCTGCCCTTTTCTCTTCATCTGTTAGGCTTATCTGTGTTATTCATTCAAGTAAACATAAAATTTGGTTGATAAGCAAGGTTATTCAAATTCAGTTGGATTTAGTGGGAAATAACGGGTGACACTATTAAGTGCCAGTCGTAGTCTGTAGTTATAACCAGAGTCTCCTGGAGGGAGAGCAAGTGTTTGTGTATAGATCTATACGGGGGTGAATCCCCCACACCTAAGTTGTTCGCTACAGTTAGACTCGGCCAATCTAGGGTGACAAAATCATAAATCAATTCCAGCATTCGCAAGAATGCCAAGATAGACGAACTAGTGATTATTATGCATGGTTATAACGACTCACATAGAGATCCAACACCATCTAAATAATAAGGGGAAAACATATTCATTTGTTGTGACGATACAATAATATAAAACTATCATAATGATTATATTGGAAACATCGGGTTTTCCGGGGGAACAACATTATTCACTCCTATACACAACAACTATAATACGTTAATCAATTTTGAATAACAATCACTTTTACTTGTTTTGAAATCACATACACATGCACTTATGGGATCATCGCATCTTTTCGCAAACGGTTTTTGTACAGAAAATATCGGATTTTCTGGGTTTTACAAACGATACAAACAAGTTTTATATCAAACATGCTTATGAACTCACCAACATTATATAAGTTGACGTTTTCAAAATAACATGTATTATCAGGTAATAGATAAGCCAAAGAACAATACCAAGTGTGTTAGGATGTTACTTCTTGAAAAATTCTCAAACAACTTATGTTACGAATGTGTAATGTTTAAACAATGTACTTGATGCGAACAATGTCAGTTGTACTATGTAATGTTGGTAATGTATTTGTTGTTCATGTATATTCATTGTGATGATATTTCAATTTAAGTCACGTAAGCCCTTAGGCGTTTCCTCCGTTTGGTTCGGGGGTGTGACAGGTTGGTATCAGAGCTCTATTTATAGTGAACTGGCATATCAAACCACACATTGATATGCAACTATAAACCCAAAGAGGGACTAAATAACTCTGAACAAAACAAATAAAAGATAATGATAAACCCTTTTACTTGTGCGACTTAAGAAAATGAACATAATACCAAAATCAAATAAGATGATCCTGACATCTCGATTAAGTCAGGACTGTTCATAGTTGTATTAAGGGGCGAATGTAGCCTGATCAACTACATTTCCTCTAGAATACAACTATCACATGCCCTGAAGTGACCACGATGGTCGGTAAGCCTAAAACATACCCTTTTGATTTCCACGAATAGAGCATCAACTCAACTTAAATAACAACTAAAACATCTTAGGAATAATAGTAGTTTATACACCCCAATGCACACAGTTCTCACACCTACACCTCCCACACAGGCGATATGGGTGGAATACAACAAGATGACCCTTATCATCAAGCTCTAGTTGTCTATGGAGAGATTGAGGTTGGTCTAAATGACAATCCTGAAGAAAACCATAAAGGAGGCCTTGCAATGGGTCAGGAGGTGGGACCCGGAGTGGGACCAGAAGAGTACGTGGTAACTGATTACGAAGATGATGATTCTGACCAGGAGTCAGATGAAGGAAAGGACGTTAAGGAGACACCTAGTAAACACCACCCATCGGAACCCCTATCTGGCCCACACACGATTCAGGAAAGTGATACAGACTACATACACTCTCTTGAGAAAGAAATAGCCAATCTCAAGTGTCAACTCTTTGCAGATGAAGTTAGAGTCATTCGAGTCGAGCAAAGGGAATAGGTAATCACCCAGGAGGTGAACGAACTAGCTGAACTCCTGATATGCCAACTTGACGATTGAGTGTCATCGTCATCATAACTGATAAGACGTACTCTACTACTTGCCATTATAGGTCCTACTGTATGTAGAACCAGCCGTACCTCCTACTAGTATTGTGGTTCTATGGATATTATGTCGTAATACTGTCGGATCATACATTTTCCTATGAAATGACTCTCCTTCAGGCAAATTTTCCTGTATTAAAAATGGCTATTTCTAGCAGAAATGCTATATGTTTTAATATGAGGTTTCGCTTATGTGCACAAACAAACCATCGAAACTGTTAGATACTCAAGAACCTTGAAACCAAAATAACCTATGAACTCTATGAATAAGACTTAGTATTCGTGAAAAGTTTAAAATTTTCCTGCTATCATAAACACAACATAGGGATATAGATCGAAACATTGTGAACCATACGACAAAACGTGAAAATTTCAGAGCACCACCGGAAATGGCCGTCGTTACTTACGACCCTGCTTATCATCATGCACCAGAAGATGTCATTCCACAGAAATAACGGACACACCCGTGAAACAACACTCTTGCAAATGGACTTTACTACATTCCAAGTTGCTGTCACCACCGCCGTAACTGCTGCTATGGCACAACTCAATGCAAACAACACCAACAGAGGAGGAAATAGCGTCGACAAAACCATTTGAAGTAACGACCACGGAAACCAACGAGTGATCGGATATCAAGCCACTCCAAACCCCAAGCTTAAGAACAGCAAGCGAGAGTCAGGGAATAAGAGAAAAGGACAACCAACTCAAGGATCCTCGAAGAAACAACATGTTATTGTTGTCAATGCTACCATGACAACTACTACACCAACACTAGGGAGAACTTATGATGGAAGTCTTCCAAAATGCAACAAATATAGTTTCCATCATCATGGAATATGCATAGAAATGAACTGTAGCAGTTGCAACAGAAAATGCCACACGACAAGATATTGTAGGACTCATCCCCAACAATATCAACGACTGACCAACAACAACAACCACAACAACAATGACGTTGGGGTTAGTTACATTTGTTACAAATGTGGAGAAATCGGTCATTTCAGATATAACTTCCCTAATGCTAACAACCAAGGGAATGGAGGAGCAGAGAGAGTGTTGACCATGGGTCAAGGAGAAGCAGTTCAGGATCCCGCTGTTGTCACTGGTACGTTTCTCCTTAACCACACAACAACCCCAGAAGCTTAATGAAACCTTTACGGTCGAAATGGCTAATGGGAAAACAGAATCAACTGGGGAAATCTACGTAGGATGTACCCTAACCTTAAATCACCACGTCTTTCAAATAAACTTTATGCTTGTAACTATTAGGAGTTTTGATGTGATTATCGGCATGGACTGGTTGAGCTCCCATCATACCGAAATTATGTGTCGCGAGAAGGCCGTTCGCCTTCATCTCCCTAATCACCAAACCCTAATTATATACGGAGACAAGCCCAGTACGAACCTTTGTCTTATCTAATGTATTAAGGCACATAAGTGTCTACAAAAGAAGGGCTTGGTGTTTCTGGCTCACAGTGTGGATAAGTACAAGGAAGATGTCAATATTCGAGACATTCCAGTGGCTTGCGATTTCCCAGATGTTTTTCCTGAAGATGTCCTGGGAATACTCCCAGAAAGACAAGTCGAGTTCTGAATTGACCTTGTGCTGGGAGCTACACCCATTGCCAAATCACTCTATAGGTTGGCTCCTGCGGAGATGCAAGAATTATCAAGCCAACTTAGCGAACTCTTGAGCAAAGGATTCATCCGACCTAGCTTCTCACCCTAGGGAGCTCTGGTTCTCTTTGTTAAGAAAAAGGATGGTTCGTTTAGGATGTGTATTGATTATAGAGAATAGAATAAGCTCACTATCAAAAATCGCTATCCACTTCCGCGAATCGACGATCTATTCGACCCGCTTCATGGAGCAAGTTACTTCTCTAAGATAGATTTGCGATCCGGATACCACCAACTCAAGGTCCGGGAAGAGGATATCCCCAATACTGCTTTCCGAACTAGGTACAGACATTATGAATTTTTTGTAATGCTCTTCAGTTTAACGAATGCCCCTGCCGTATTCATGGACCTGATGCATCGGATCTGCCGACCATTCCTCGACAACTTTGTCATTGTTTTCATCGACGATATCCTAGTATATTCTCGAAGCAAAAAGGAGCATAGCCAACATCTCCGGAAAATCTTGGATACCCTACGATCCGAAAAGTTATATGCAAAACTCTCTAAGTGTGAGTTCTGGCTCCGTAGCGTAAACTTTTGAGGTCATGTGGTCAGTCAAGAAGGGATACATGTTGACCCTTCTAAGATTAAAGCCATTGAAGGATGGGCAGTCCCGATGACACCCAGTGAAATTCGTCAATTTTTAGGTCTCGCAGGCTATTACAGGAGATTCATTCAGAACTTCTCCAAAATAGCCATTCCACTTACCATGCTTACACAAAAGGGTCTGCCATTTGAATGGACAGAAAAGCAGGAGGTTGCCTTCCGAACTCTGAAGCGAGCTCTCTGTAATGCACCAGTACTATCATTACCAGAAGGAACAGAGGACTTCGTAGTTTACTGCGATGCTTTGAATCAGGGTTTAGGCTGTGTACTCATGCAGCATAGGAAGGTGATAGCTTATGCGTCCTAACAACTCAAGACACATGAGGTGATTTATACCACTCATGATCTCGAATTGGGAGCTGTGGTTTTTTCCTTGAAGATTTGGAGGCACTACCTTTATGGTACAAGGTGCACCATCTTCACCGACCACAAGAGCCTATAACACATTTTAAATCAAAAGGAGTTAAACATGAGGCGGCGAAGATGGGTTGAGCTGTTAAATGATTATGAGTGCGAAATCAGGTGCCACCCAGGCAAGGCTAACGTGGTAGCTGATGCCTTGAGTTGGAAAGAATACTCAAGTCATCGTTTGAAGAGTCTTTCAATAACCATTCAATCCCATCTGTCCTCGCAAATCAAAGCAGCCCAGTTCGATGCCATGAAGACGAAAAACAAAACAAGCGAAGCATTATGTGGAATGGAAAAGAACTTTGAAGTCAAGGAGGACGGAGCACATTATTTCATGAACCGAATTTGGATCCCCAAACTTGGGGGATTTAGAGAGGTATTTATGAATGAAGCCCATAAGACACGATACTCCATCTATCTGGGTTCAAATAAAATGTACTTAGATATCAAGCAACATTATTGGTGGCCTAACATGAAGGCAGAAATTGCTACCTACGTTAGCAAATGCCTTACTTGTGCTAAAGTGAAGGTAGAATATCAGAAGCCCTTGGGACTATTACAACAATCGGTAATACCCGAGAGGAAATGGGAAAGGATTACTATGGACTTTATGACCAAATTACCCAAGACTACAGAGGGATTGGATACCATATGGGTAATAGTCGACAGGTTGACAAAATCTGCTCATTTCCTGCCAATAAAAGAATCATACAAGATGGAACGATTGACAAGAGCCTACATCAAGAAAATTGTGAGACTCCATGGAGTACCAATATCGATCATCTCAGACCGAGATCGTAAATTCACATCACGCTTCTAGCAATCACTTCAGAAAGCTATGGGAACATAACTCGACATGAGCATTGCCTACCACCCACAAACGGATGGTCAAAGCGAGCGAACCATTCAAACGCTTGAAGATATGCTTCACGCATGTGTGATACACTTTGGAAGGTCGTGGGATACCCACTTGCCTTTAATTGAATTTTCGTACAACAACAGTTATCACTCAAGCATCAAAGTTGCTCCTTTTGAAGCATTATATGGGCGTAAATGTAGATCACCGTTGTGTTGGGCTGAGGTAGGTGACACTCAACTAGCGAGAGGTTAGACACCAAAAAATGCATTAACCGGACCAGAAATCATACGCAAAACGACAGCGAAGATAATTCAAATCAGAGCTCGACTACAAGCATCATGAGAATGATAGAAGAGCTACGTTGATAAACGATGCAAGCCCTTGGAATTTCAAGTCGGGGATCGGGTGTTCTTAAAGGTCTCTCTTTGGAAAGGCATGACTCATTTTGGGAAACTGGGAAAACTAAACCCACAATATATTGGACCATTCGAGATACTTGCCTGAATCGATCCAGTAGCTTATAGACTGCAGCTACCTGCTGAGCTCAACAGTGTACACCTCGTGTTCCATGTTTCCAATTTGAAGAAGTGCTTATCCGAAGAAACTCTTGTCACCCCATTGGAAGAAATCAAAATCAACGAGAATCTCCTGTTCGTCGAGGAACCGGTTGAAATCATGGACAGGGAAGTGAAGCGTACTAAACAAAGTCACATTCCGATTGTGAAAGTTCAGTGGAATGCGAAATGTGGACCGAAATTCACATGGGAACGCAAAGACCAAATGAAGCAAAAGTACCCTCACCTATTCTCGCATTCTCAAATCTAGCTTCAAAAGAGAATTTCGAGACGAAATTCCCTCTAACGAGGGGATGATGTCACAACTAGGAATTCTAGTGCTTTTGTAAACATTAACAATGACGACCTTTGTGATTAAAATTTGAAAGCATGTATGATGCTTATTCAATGACAACAAAATTCCATCAAACACTCTATACAAACACTCAAATAGTCAACAAAAGGTTGGAAACCCTAGAAATCCCGGTTTAAGTCCATTATGGACTAGGATTTCCTTATTGGTCCTAATGGACCAATAAGCTTCCAAATTGACTATTTTGGGCCTACAACTCTTAAATGGGCTCTAATTAGACCCACTCTCATGGGACTTAATCTTTTTGGGCCTTATAAGTCTAAAATGGACTAGTTTACCTTTAATGGGCCTTGTTGGGCCATAATTGATTTAAATTCCTTATTGGACTGTAAACCATTTTCAATTGGACTTCATTGGGATGTGAGCATCAATGAGGGCCCAATGGGTCGAGAAAAATCTACAAGGGATTCACCTTATAAGAATACAGCCAAAATTAATTATCCTTACACCTTACTTTCTTTTCTTGGCCCAAGATATATAAAAAAACAAATGGAAGAAGGAGGGATTAAAAACATGACAACTCATGATTATCTAGCATGTAACTAGATAATCTCATGCATCTAGAACACTATTATCCATCATGCAAAATTTTCTAATATCTTTCTCCCTCTCCATACTTATGGCCGAGAGCCATTCTCCACCACCACACTCCTTCATTTTCAACACCTTACACTCTCTAAATCTTCCAAGGAAAGTCTCTCAATTTCCTCACTAAAATTCGTATGTGCATGTGTGTTTGTCCAAGAATTTTTCCACAAGATCACCTCTTGGTAAGTTGTTGTCATACATAAGTTTTGATTTTTATCTTTAAGCTAAGAACACTCCTTCATACGGCTTCATTTCCTGATCATGTCTTCTAGGACCATCAAAGCTTAAATACTTCCTCTAAGAAAGCATTCAAGCCAAAAACAACCTCATCTTCTCCATCTTTCTTCAAAACCGAAACCACAAACCCAAGGTGAGTTCATACCCCCTTGTTTTTGGTTTTTACTTGTTTTGGGGGGAGAATTCAAGTATTATGTGATGATCTTTGTGTGTTTGCATGCTATGTGTGAATTCTTTAGTTTTTGGTTGTGATAATATGAAATATTTGTTATATTTTGAGATCTATAACAAAAAGGGTGAAATAATCATGAACAAAAACATAATAAACAACATACATCATGGATCTAAGGGTCTTTATGTTTAAAAAGTGAAAAACAAAACCAAAAGAACCTTACAAGTGTCATTTTTACAAAAATAACAAAGATTGGGTATAAATTGTAATTTGTCGGTTTTATGAGGGTTATAAGTTGTTTATAAGCATACAAGCTGATTTTTATGAAAACCACACTTTTCAAAGGGTCAAAAACATAAATTATAGCTTAATGGGCTTAAAAGTGGGCCTGATGGGTTTTGGGCCCAAAGTTGTGAAAAATGAGATTTAGTGGGGATGAATTTGAAAACATAACAAACTATGGGTCTAAAATGTAAATAAACTTTTTCAGGGGTTAAAAGTGAGTTTATTACCAAATTTGGACTAAAAATGAAAAAATTTTGGTTTTGGGGTCAAAATTGTAAAACTTACAGAAATTGGGTCAAAAATCTAACTTTTAGCAAATAAAAGCTGGAAATGACAAATGCAATAGTTTTGGACTGAAATTACTATTCAAATAAAGTTTGGGTGGAAAATGTCAATAAAAATGGTTTAAGGACCAAAAATGTAAATTTTCGTAAAAAGGGACTAGAACTGTCATTTTACAGAAAAAGGTGTCATATTTGTTAATCTAAATATTTTTGGGCCAAATAAATGATTATAACTTTTAGGGTTAAAAGTATCAAGTTTATAATGCATAGTTTTAAAAATATATATACATATAATAAAAACTTCGTTATAAATCAAACGTTAAAATGTTTCGTTATTGCGAATAAACATTTAACATACCACGAATACCAACAATATGAACTTAAACTCCATAAAACATAAGTGATTCAAAAGTTGGGCTCAAATACCTTCTCTATGTGCTAGTGGGCCTTTGTTGCCCAATATCATGGTTATTGGGCCCGATATATTCACACATGTTTATTGGGCCTCCTGTGACCCAATTACATGCCTAAGGGACCCTTAATGGCTTTTACATGCTATTGGGCCTCAGTGGCCCATTGACATTGCTATTAAGGTCCAAATCAAACATATGCATGATGGGCCAACGTACCCGTCTCATACTCGACAGTCTATAATAACATACATGATTAGTGGGTCTCTGCTGCCCTCTTCTCTTCATCTGTTAAGCTTGTCTCTGTTATTCATTCAAGTAAACATGAAATTTTGTTAATAAACAAGGTTATTCAAATTCAGTTGGATTTAGTGGGAAATAACTGGTGACACTATTAAGTGTCAGTCGTAGTCTGTAGTTATAACCAGAGTCTCCTGGAGGGAGAGCAAGATTTTGTGTATAGATCTATACGGGGGTGACTCCCCCACACCTGAGTTGTTCGCTACAGTTAGACTCGGCCAATCTAGGGTGATAAAATCTTAAATCAATTTCGGCATTCGCAAGAATGCCAAGATAGACGAACTAGTGATTATTATGCATGATTATAACGACTCACATAGAGATCCAACACCATCTAAATAATCAGGGGAAACATATTCATTTGTTGTCACGATACAATAATATAAAACTATCATACTAATTATATCGAAAAACATCGGGTTTTCTGGGGGAACAACATTATTCACTCCTATACACAACAACTATAATACGATAATGAATTTTGAATAACAATCACTTTGAAATCACATACACATGCAGTTATGGGATCATCACATCTTTTCGCAAACGGTTTTTGTACAGAAAATATCGGATTTTCTGGGTTTTACAAACGATACAAACAAGTTTTATATCAAACATGCTTATGAACTCACCAACATTATATATGTTGACGTGTTCAAAATGACTTGTATTCTCAGGTAACAAATAAGCCGAAGAACAATACCAAGTGTGTTAGGATGTTATGTCTTGAAAAATTCTCAAACAACTTATGTTACGGATGTGTAATGTTTAAACAATGTACTTGATGCGAACAATGTCAGTTGTACTATGTAATGTTGGTGATGTATGTGTTGTTCATGTATATTCATTGTGATGATATTTTAATTTAAGTCATGCGAGCCCTCGGACGTTTCCGCCGTCTGGTTCGGGGTGTGACACAAATATTAACATATCCATTTCAAAGCACTCATGAATGTTGTAGCAATTTAATTGTTATGTCTAACTCCTTATACAATCTACAATCGAATTCATGTCAGTCTTAATTCATTACATACTTCCCAAAGTATGAGCAACTTTGGAATTTGAATAATTATAATTATTTAGGAAGTAAAACATGCAAAAATGAAGCACAAGAATAAATAATTGACAAAGGCATTAAACAAACTCATAAATAATCTTTATTATTTAACCACAAAAAATCCATTACATTTATTTTGTTACAAGTTTCAAACTACTCATCTAACTACTGAAACTAATATCACCTTTTAAACCAATGCTTATAATGCTTAATTTTACTCAAAGCATTCGTCAAAGGATCTGATGAATTCTCTTCTAATGACACCCTCTTCACAATGAGCTGACCTTCTTTTACTATATGTCTGATATAACGGTACTTTCTGTTAATATGTCTTAACTTGCCATGATCTCTCGGTTCTTTAGTCAAAGAAACTGCACCTTCATTATCATAGAAAAGTTTTGTTGTCTCATGAATGGTTGGAACTACTCGAAGATCTCCGATGAAGTTCCTCAACCAAGCCGCTTCCTTTGATGCTTCACTCGTCGCTATGAACTCTGATTCTCACATAGAATCAACCATCGTATCTTTCTTGGAACTTTTCCAAGTTACTGCTCCACCATTTAATAGAAACACCCAAACCAACTGAGAATGAAAGTTTTCTCTATTTGTCTGAAATCTGGCTTCACTATACATATTTACTCTCAACTTATCACTGCCTCCAAGGGCTAGAATAATATCCTTTCTCCTTCGCAGATACTTGAGAATGTTCTTTACTATTGTCCAATGAGATTTGCTAGGATTTCCCTTACATTGAATGACCATACTTAAAGCAAAGGACACATCAGGGTGAGTACATGTCATAGTGTACATGATCGATCCTACAGCTGAAGCATAAGGGACTCGACTCATATCAGTTATCTCTTCATTCGTATTAGGGCATTGAGTCTTACTTAACTTGGCATTGCGTTGAATAGGTAGCTCTCCTTTCTTGTAATTTTCCATACTAAACCATTTTAGTACCTTTTCCAAGTATGTACTTTGACTAAGTCTAATCAGTTTTTTCCTTTCTATCTCTCAAAATTCTTATACTGAGAATATAGGCTACCTCTCCTAGATCCTTCATAGCAAAACACTTTCCAAGCTGAGCTTTCACTTCTTTCAGTGTTGGAATGTCATTCCCTATAAGTAATATGTCATCAATATACAATACTAGAAAGGTTACTATACTCCCACTTAGTGTTGTAAAACTTGCCGAGTTGGCCGATTACTCCTCCGAGTACCCGCTACCCGACCCCTTTCCGAGGCAAGTTACAAAATCCCGAGTACTCCCTGATTGGCCACTTACTGAACTAAACAATGTTGTAAAACTCGGTCAACGCAGTGATTAATATGTATAATATACTTAATGATTTATTATTTAACACACATACATGTGATTATTATTACGTATATATCCTAAATTTTCAGTAATTATTCACGAAGTGAGAGCATTATGTGTTTTTTAGTTTTTGTGTATTCACATGTATCTAATTTAGTTATATATATTTCAATCAACTTATGATATTAACTTATGATTTTGACATATATAATTTCTCTAAAAATATTTCTATATGAATTACCGAATCTGAGTACTCCCGAGTAGCCCCCGAGTACTCGCTACTCGGTAGTCGGCTGAACAGGTACCGAGTAACGAGTTTCCACTAGCTTTGACATATACACAGGACTCATCCTCACTTCTAGAGACACCAAACTCTTTGAATTTCTCATGGAAGCAAATATTCCAGCTGGGAGATTCTTGTTTCAATCCATAGATGGATTTCTCAAGCTTACACACTCTATTGGCAAACTTTGCATCAACAAAACCCTCTAGCTAATTCATCTAAATTGTTAGATTGGATGTCTAAGCCCATAACTATTAATAGTATGTACTCGACTTGAAAGTAGCATGGTCCATTTAGGTTACATATCATCATGAAAATTTGCTAGGATAGACTCTTGAGAGAAGGTTATGTATGATTTATTAGTATAATATAAGTTCTAATATATTTATATGAAATCATATGTTTTAATTAGTATTAATCAAGAATTAATATGTAATTAATTTAGTGATCAAAAGAGACTAATTAAATCTATGGGGACTAATTATGGTAATTAGTTATATTTATATGTGTTGGGCTTATGATCCATGTTGGACCAAGTTTATCTATGGATACATAAAGAGTTGGGCCACATGAACCATGGATCATGATACCCATGGGTATGGATTTGGGTTATGCCCATGACCCTTGGAATCCTACATATAAATAGGTCACTCCATAGCCAAAATCGCCACTTCTTTTTCTTGGAGCTCATGGAGTTGATTTTGGTATGGATGGAATTCTCTCTCAAGTTCTACCATTGTCCATGATGTGTTGTGACTTCATTTGAGGCTTCCACACTATTGGGGCTAAGCTCTTAAGGCTAAATACATCAAGACTTCAAGCTACATAAAAGGTATGTTACCTTAACTAGTATCTTATATGGTTTATGTCAAATTCATGCTAGTTGTAGGTTTAATGCATTGGAAAACATTTGCATGTATAATTTGTGAAAACATAGATCCAAGGTATTTAAGATTGTATGTGCACCATAGGTTGTTGTAGTATACAAAACCCAACAGTGGTATCAAAGCCAAAGCTTGTTTTCAATTATACTTGATGCAAATTGCTAAAAAAATCGATATTATGGCTATCTGGACTGTGGACTTGCCGAGTCCATGAACAAATTCATCCTACTCGTGGATTAGGTTCATACACTCGACGAGTAGGAGGCCTAAAGTGCAGATTTTCGACTTTTAAGGCTGGAATTGGACTAAAATCATTACCCTAAGATGTTTTGAACTTATAAACCTGTTTTTGATGTGGTAATGATCATTCTAATCCAATTTAAAAGATAATTGTCAAAAGTTTCATGTTTTGTATTAGTTTAATGGTTAGGATAATTACATGAAAATTGTTTGATTTGAAATTGTCTTGTTCATATGAGTTTAATCTAGATCATAGTTTTTGTTAACATGCTTGTTAGTTGAACTGATGATCTTGGTGTTTTTTAATGGATTCCATAACTAGTCCTCAATTTATGGAAAATCAAAAGTTTTGTGTTAAATCTTCATTAAAGCCATAGGTTACACAATTGAAGTATAACATCCCAATAATACGGTCTGAAAATTTCGTTTTAATCATTGATAAAAACCATAATTATCAACCATATATTTTGTTCATAAACCAAAAACATTATATCAAATCAAAGTATCATCTCAAAACATGTTCTTTTGTCAGAGTAAACATCCCAGGCTAAAACTTCTTGGTGTGTGTCATGCAGTCATCCCAAGCTCTTCCCTCCGCTACCAGAAGTACTTGAAACCAAAACTAAAAATTGTAAGCATGAAGCATAGTGAGTTCCACAATCTACCACATACCATACACATAATGACATACTGCAAACCTTGGGGCTAGCCCGATACATCGGGCCCCGCCCAGCATCGGACGAATCCGACATCAGACCCCGCCTGACATCGAGCCCCACTCGGTATATAAATCTGTTTCTACCAAAACCCGCTTGTCTTTGGGCCCCGCCCACTACAAACATACAATAATAACATATAAACATGCTAATACAATCGCTATATTATAACTACTAGTCTCAAGGCCCCGCCTATCTTGGGCCCCGCCTCTACTCTGCTATTAATGAGATATGGAACCCCATCCACATTCAAATAGTGATGAGATACGGCCCCCCGCCCACACTATTCCTACTACTGCCTCGGGTACCACCCATCATCGGACCAAAATCCGGAATATATAAACTACATCGGCCTAACCCCGTCATCGAAACTAAATCCGATATACACTATCATACATAAACAGGCCGACATTGGTGCCTTAGACCCGTTCCAACTGGAGAAAACTCACGTCACAAGCTGACTGTAGAATCCTGCGAATAACCCCTCGTTGCTAGCTGGCAGATCCTCGAACTGCTGATCACTCGAATACCCGAGCTATCAATTACCAAAATAAAACTTAGACCAAAATACCCTCCAAAAGTCAAACCAAAACAACCCTGGTCAAAGTCAAAGTCAAAGGTCAAATTCAACGCTCCGAGTTGACTCAACTCGCCGAGTTGCTCCATTAACTCGTCGATTGCTAAAACTCTGAACTCTGAAATCGCGAACCAACTCATCGAGTCATCCCCTGACTCGCCGAGTTCCCTGGCTATTCTTGATCGCGATTTATCGAATCTACTCGTCGAGTCGGTCCTCAGACTCGCCAAGTTCTTGGATAAATAGAAACGGGACAACTATCCTTGACTCGTCGAGTCCATCCCTAGACTCGCCGAGTCCCTCAGTTTGTTTGGGAAATCTTAATGGATTAATCCCCAACACTCCAGGTCTAAGTCCAAAACTTTGCCTAAATGCTGGTAATGACCTTATAAGGGTAAAGTTTCCAACTTTACCCATCCCAAGTCCTTCTTAATGGGTTTAGCTCAAAACCCTAACTCCTTTAAACATAAATCCTTGTCCATGGGCCATAGTTTTCCAAACTAAAGCATATCTACATAGATCCTGGCCTTAAACACCATAACAATACATAAAGTCTCATCATTTCCTTCCATGCATGGCCCTTTTGGCTCAAAAGGCCATAACAACTCCTTAAAGCTTGCATGGGGGTTTCCAATGGCATAAAGTTGGCACCTTTATGCCTTAACCACCCTTAATGCTTCTAGATCTGAAAGGATCTTTTCTTGGGATGTCCATATCCCAAAAGCTATCAATCTTGGGCCAAAACCTTCATAAAAGGGAAAAAATGAGATCAAATGGACTAATGATCAAGTTAGAGACTTGATTACCCGAAAATGATGAGGTTGATAAGCTACTTCTAGATCTACATGCCTTTCCTTGAGCCTTCAAGTTTCTTCTTCTTCTTCTTCTTCTTCTTCTTCTTCTTCTTCCAGTCTTCAAGAACACACTAAACCCTCAAAAACAAGCTCACAAGCTCAAGGATACATTAGGGTTTCGAGATCTAGGGTTTTGGATCTAGGGATGAGAAATGAGACCATGAGAAGGAGAATAAGATGCTTAAATAAGGTACCAAGTCCCGAATTTAGGGTTTTCCAAACCCATACCAACTCGTCGATTCGGTCCCCTGACTCGTCGAGTAGGCCACTTAACCCGCAACCCAAATCATGGTCCTACTCATCGAATCATCCCACCTACTCGACGAGTCGCTTCCTGATTTTTAGTTTTTTCCTTTCCTTTCTAGGACTTCTGGATTCGGGGTGTTACAACTCTCTCCCACTTAAACTAGACTTCGTCCTCGAAGTCTGCTATGCCCAACTACCCAGAAACCTCTCACGGTGCTCCGATACGATGCATACTCTGTCCGCCCGGTCCAGTCCTTGAAGCACCGCTTCCATTTGTCTTTCGTCCGATCTTTCTTGAGCAAAATGCTAACCCTAGAGGGCATCCTATGGAGAACCATCCAATCACTATAAACCCTAAATGCATCGCTTTTACCCAACCAATACTCGTTCCGGTACTCCCCGAGTACTCATGTTGAACATCCTAGGGGTTCACACCTTCTTTTCCTACGTGTTAACTGGCGGCCTTCCCAAGGCAACTTCCCGTATCAACAACCTTCTCAATCTCCGAGTAGAAAAAACCCTTTGATATACCAAATCTACAGTCACTCCTAGTGTTGGTTCCTGTGTTATCAACTACAGGATGCTTCTTCTTATCACGCCTCAGTTCTGAACGCCCAAACCGGCTGATGGATCGGATAATCCTTCGAGTAAAAGATTCGTTCCTGCAACGGTTAGACTCTGACGAGAGCTGCGCAACAGAATCAAATCCTTCCCTCTAAGATTATTTAACCCTACTGTGATAGGCGTTGCACCACTCGGTTAACTATATGCTCCATACAAGAATTCCCTTAGTGCTACCCATGTTTGAGGATCCCGCTATCTCTTATCCGCTTTTCGGATGAACAGAGACCACCCGGGTCCCAACTAAACTACCATCCTCTTGGTTACTAGACTCCCACTGGTTACTGAACCAAAGCTCAGATTCTCAGTCGCTCCCAGTGACTTCAAAAGAAACTTCGGCTATCTTAAACTACTCTATCTACCTTCCATAGGAAACGGGACCTCCCAGGTCCTAACTTATCTGTCCACTATCTGAAATACAAGATTCCACATGGTTACTGATCCACATATCACTCTCTCAGTTGCTCTCAGCGACTTCCACATAAGACTTCAACTACCGAAACTACTTTATCCACATTTCCACTCATGGCTCTATAGATCCTAGAATCCCTGATCCTGTATCTTGACCCTAAGGTCTCTACCATATCCCACCTGCGCTGTTATAATCAACCCGCCCTCGCCCATGGTTCTCACCCAAACTATATCTCGAAGTGGCCTCCCCCACAGGTCTCACCTTTCTAGGGCTATGCAGGACCAACTCCATCCTGAAACTCAACAAACTATCCTTCCTTGATCTCTATCCGGCTAACTAGGAGATACGGGCCTCAGCCACACTTCGCTAACTAGGAGATATGGGCCCCCGCCCAAACTCCATTAACTAGGAGATATGGGCTCGTTCCCATACTCCTCTAACTAAACTGCTAATGAATGCTACGGCTATCCCGCAGTCTTACAACAATTTCCCACACTGTCTAACTGCTGGCTACCAGCTTGAAAACATCCAACAACGAGTGCTCCACAGTCTAACATCCTGATTAACTCGCGTGCTACCGGGAAAAACATCAACCTGATTTCCCAGACCAATCCTCAACTAATGTGAGTATATGAATTCAATGTCGGGATGTTTCTCAAACCCTCGACTTCCCCGCTGCTCTGTCCAAATGGCTACTTAGGCTGCTTTCCTTCTCAGCAAGGATGTGAACACATCGAAGTTGCTCTTCTACCTCGGCTCCTGACTACTAGGATAGTGCTACCCTACTTTGATTCAACTACATCACTACTGCTCCCAGCTTGGAAAGGATTCCCAATCCTTCTCTCCATCTAATGGTTGATCTGCTGACAACCAATGCTTACCACTTCTAGTTTTCCAAAACGAACCAATACCACATATGAGCCAATCTAGAAGACCAAAAAAACACCTTCCCAAGCCTCACTCACACTTGTTGCTATAGTGACTGCATCCTGAGAACCTGCTCTAAAGGAAAACATCTTCGAAGTACTACTCTAACATCCATGGTTTGCAAATGGCATATAACTTATTGTAGGCAGGAAATAAAATATTCTGGAATATACTTACTAACATCGATGTAGTACCATCACAAATAAATCATAAATAAAAGCTGATAGGAAGGGAAAGATACGCACCTGTCACATCAGGGGCTGCTCGCGTCTCCTTTGTAACCAACTAGAATGCCCTGCTCCTCGCCATGGGCGACTCTGCTCGGCCCTGATGACCGTCGGTGATCCTCAAAGCCGCAAGGGAAGGTGCTATCACCTGTCCTGTAGTAACCAAACTCGGACAATGGGCTTTATTGAGTCCCTGATGACTGCTATGAAAACAGATCAAATCCGATCCCTGGGTAGTGGTAGGAATACAATCGCTGCTATAATGATCGATCTGGCCTCAACTGAAACAGCTAGAATCACCACCATTGCCATTCCTACACGCACCCTCATGCGTCCTGCCATACTTCCCACAGCGGCTATGGTCCTGATGACCTCTCGATCGAGAATCTGATGTCTTGGGCCTCTTTCCCGGTCCCGCGGATGTCTGCACCTCGACTGGTTTCGTCTTTCTGTTTGCCTCTAAGTCAATCTCCCTTTCCCTGGATCGATCAATTATATCCTCCAACGTCTTGCAGCTGGACCAGCTCACAAACTGCCTGATGTCGCTCCTCAGCATCTCGTGGTATGGTGCCTTCTTCATCTCCTCATCCGCCACATACTGCGGAACAAGAAGGGCTCTCTCACTGAACTTGGCGGTGATCTCCGCCACTGTCTCACTAGTTTGCTGGAGGTCTTGAAACTCCCGTGCTAAATGTTGCACCTCAATAACTGGTGCAAACTCGGCCTTGAACCTAGCCAAGAAATCGATCCATGTCATCGCGTCCAACGCGACTTCTTCTTCAATAGTATGTCCAACCTCCTCCCACCAATCACGCGCTCTTTCCTTCAGGAGACAGGAGGCGAGTCGGACCTTGTCCCCCTCGGGACACCGGCTAGTGCGAAAAGTGTCGGCGACATCTGCCGACCATCTACTGTTAGCAATGGGGTCCCTGGCCCCATGGTAATCTGGATCTCCACAAGATCTGAACTCTCGGAATGTCAATGCACACGCCCCCATCATGGCCACCATCTCAGCACGGAAGGCACCCAACCTCTCATCCAAAATCTCGAATATACCCTCCTTGACCGTACCAAAGATCACTAGAGTCTGTTCTAGAATACTGCGCATAATCACAGCTGATACAAACTCTCTCATCTGCTCCCCGAGCTACTCAGCTCCTAAACCCGAGCCTGATCCCACGCCGGCGCCTGACCCGCCTACTGGTCTCTCACGTAATGTCACCATTCTGCAACATAACATAACTATTATCATAATACTCAACCTTATTAAGGTATCACACATGCACTACAAGTTCACCAGTTTTATCTTGGCCCTTCTTGAATCGAGTACGGATCCTCTACTTTCAGTAGTACAGGCACATACTACCTTCCACATCTATCCGTACTTTCCTCAAGAATTGCCTCGATTCCACCAAGTCCCTTACTACTACTACTTTTCCCAGAACTACTCTCATCCTAGGCTTGCCCTAGGGTAAACACTAATCCACCCTCCACCATCAGCTGCATAAGGAGTCCTTGCTATCTTCCCCTAACTATCTCGCAAATACTATTACATATCACTAAGACTAGATAATTCTTCGAATGAGAGGTCCTTTCCTACAACGGTTGAACTCATACAAGAGCTGTGAAATAAGGCTAAACCTAACCTTCTGAAATTATTTAGTCCTTGCAATATGTAACTTAACATATTCATTCACCAGTGAGTAAAACATAACTAGAACTCCTAATAGCACAAAGCAAGTAGCATTCGGGCATTGGGAAAACTAACCACATAATGCAATCAAACTATTCTATTCCCTAATCAGGAATCTGTACTAGCATGAAACTACTAAAGCTCATACACATATAACAGACACATAAGGCATCCTTAGTCCTAATCTAGCATGCAATTCACATAATCGTATCATATCTAAAAAAACATGTATGGGTAATTTGGGAGAAGTTACTTGAGCTCGGTTGATTGCATGCACCACACCCTTATCTTATTTTTCAAAGTTCTTTTCTCTTTTCAAAACTTTTTTCTTTTTCTTAAAGCTCGTTTTCATAAAAATGATTTTCTTTTGAAAATTTTCATACCAAGTCCTCAGTTTGAGTACAGACACACCCGAGAGTATGCATGAATCCCATAAAGTCAAAGTCAACGGTCGAAGTCAATGCTCCGAGTTGACTCAACTCGCCGATTTGCTCCCTCAACTCGTCGAGTGCTAACACTCTGAACAATGAAATTGCGAACCAACTCATCAAGTTAGCCCCTGACTCGCCGAGTTCGTTGGCTATTCCTGATCGCGATTTATCGAATCTACTCGTCGAGTCCCTCAGTTTGTTTGGGCAATTTTAATGGATTAAGCCCCAAAACTCAAGGTCTAAGTCCAAAACTTTGCCTACATGCTGGAAATGACCTCTTAAGGGTAAAGTTTCCAACTTTACCCATCCCAAGTCCTTCTTAATGGGTTTAGCTCAAAACCCTAACTCCTTTAAAAATAAATCCTTGTCCATGGGCCATAGTTTTCCAAACTAAATCATATCTACATAGATCTTGGCCTTAAACACCATAACAATACATAAAGTCTCATCCTTTCCTTCCATGCATGGCCCTTTTGGCTCAAAAGGCCATAACAACTCCTTAAAGCTTGCATGGGGGTTTCCAATGGCATAAAGTTGGCACCTTTATGCCTTAACCACCCTTAATGCTTCTAGATCTGAAAGGATCTTTGCTTGGGACGTCCAAATCCCAAAATCTATCAATTGGATAGAAACTTGGAATCCTGCAACTTGTATTGTATGATGAATGAGAATTTTCATCTTTGGGAAATTTAGACTAATTCCTTGTTCACATGTATATGTGAGTCAAGTGAAAGACTAGGAGATTGGGTACACTTGGTTGTGCACTGGTCAAGTCCACTACAAAGATGGATGAGACTATTCATCATGATTTACTAAAGTTTAGTAAATATGGTTTTACTTACAATTTTAAGTGTAATTTTGAAACATTCGAAAAGTTTCAATGTAAGGCAGAACGAATAAGAAGAATCAAATTAGGCAGAAAGATAAAAGTTTCTCCAATCTGAAAAGATGGAGAGTACTTGAGTATCTTGTTTTATATTCTTTTAGTGATTATGAAACCATATCACAATTGATTCTCTAAGTACATCTTAGTGCACTTGTTTGACTAAGAAGAGGAATCATGAATTGTTGAAATGGTAAAATCAAAAGATGAACCATACTCCGTTCCAAAACTAGTCTTAGAGTCATACTCCAAGATTGTAACTTGAGTGACGTAATCATTAGATGGTTTATAAAACTTGTCAAATGTAGAGTAAAATGTTTTCTACTCTTGTACATTTGAAATTTGTAAGTTGTGATGTTTTTGGATAAAACAAAGACCAACTAAGACCAATTGAGTGAAGTGTTTATCTTAATAAAAATCCATACTAACTCTTGAATATTTGTTTTGTCAAGGAATGCTTCTTGACAAAAGAATCTTATATGTCAAGAGGTTAGTGGGAGTCTTAAAGATCTTGAAAATGTTTCTAGAACTAATCAAGAATAAAACCTATTGTTTATCACTAGCACACGACTTGAGGTTTGTAACCTATCGTGTTGACATATTCTTATTTATGTGCCCAATCCAGTTAAAAGTTGAATATGCATGTGAGTTCTTTGAGTTCTCAGTTGTTTGCATAACTACTTGGAACCAATGGTAGGCCCTTATGCTACCAGGTGGCAAGAAGTTAAGATTGAACAAGTTCAGTCCATATGAGTTTGGATCTGTCACTAACCTCCTCTTGTGGTTATGAAAAATTCACATGGATAGGAACACATACACCATAAAATCTAAGTGTCATAAGGTTTCTCTACAATTCATGAAAATGATGGTGAGGAAACGATTTCGCTAAATAGATTTGAAGTAGATAGCAATTGTGATATTTTCATTCTCAAAGTCGTTAGTGGAGCTAGTGTGGTTAACCAGCACACTAACATGGACTTGTGAGAAAGGGCAAAGGTCTTAACAATTGAGACTATGATTATGGCATCCCTTTTCATAGTTCTAAAAATTCTTTAGACATACATGTGAGCTATCTAAGAAAAGGTGTATGATTTTGATAAAGTCTTATCAATGCATCTCGTATCAGAAATTTGAACTTTGGTAAGAAAGTCAATAAAGTATTGATTTCTAGAAGTCCAGCTGATTTCTGGATACATGTCAAAGCTAGTGGGAGCATAAGTGTTATGCTAATAATTATTATGTTAGTGGGAGCATGATTATTATGTTTAGTATTGCAACTTAGCAATGTTAATTATAGAAAACAAAAGGGTTTCCATTCATGTAGTTGCGGGGGTTAAAAAGTTGTTTGCTATAATTAAGGGAGAGGAAATTATACTTCATTCCAATTCTAAAAGCTTAGACTGTGAGTTTTTAAATCAAATTTAGTCATAATTACATTATTTTCGTTCTAAAATTCGATTATGATTATGACATCCCTTTTCGTAATCTGAATTATGAGAACATGGCAAATAGAAATAGAATTATTATAGCAAAAGACTGGTCTAGTATCATGTCTTTATGTGAGACATCATGAATCGTGTCCCATATGTTTCAGATATAGGATCGATTACATGTGCTGTAATATTCATCTGTTCTAATTTTTTTCCCCAAATGCCTAGGGCATTAAGAGGGAAAAAGTACTAGAACTGGATATGACTAAAATGATTAAGCAATTGTCGAGGACAATATGAGGTTTACCAAAGATTGGTTGCTCATGGACAATTGGAAGGATAGTGTTAATTTTGGAAGGACCATATTGACATATTCTGAAAGGAGGCAGCTCTTGTTCAGAAGTGATAGTCAAAATGGGAAAGTGGAATTGTTTCCATAGGTGGAAGTTATTCATTAAATCTGTGTAAGATTAGAAAACTTAATGAAAGAAGGATGTTCAAAGGAATGTACTTTGAATTTGAGACTTCGTTTCCATGGAGTTTCTCTCGATTGGAATACTTTGTAAATGTCTATTACCAAGTCTTTGTGACTTTTGTGCATAGTCATTACAAGAGGATCAATCCATATAAGTTTAGAATCTAACAGATTTCAATAAATGGCAAAGAATATTGTATTCTTACATTTGCGGTAAGGATTTTGGATTGTATAATGAGCATCATTGGAATCATGTTCAATTGGTCTATTTCACAAAGTAAGGATCATAGACAAACATTGTGTGCATACTTGGAGTAGGGTATAACTACTGTTTGGACAAAAACAATGTGCATGCTTGGAGCATGGCAGGACTATTGTTTTAATTCAAGTATTAGGTTGATAAGTCGAAACATTATACAATGAATAATATGTAATCAATATGGTGATTAAATAAAATGTGTTTTATTTATATTCATAAGTTCTAAGACCATATTGGATTTGATTATTCTTGTGTTTCACTTTGCATGTTTTGACTTCCCGAATAACTAGGTTATTCAAACACTCCACAGTAAATCATACTTTGGAAGTAGGTATGAATCAAGACCTTCATGAAATGGGCTTGTAGATGTATAAAGTGTTTAGACATAGCAAAAGTTGCTGCAACATTCATGAGTGCTCTTGGAATGAGATTCGAATATTGGATTAAACCGATGCTCATTTAACTCACTTCATGTATTTTATCACGAGTGATCATGAGACGATAATTACTTATATTCTTCAAACCTAGAGATATGAGTTCTTGACTATGAGTTGGTTGTACATTGATTGTATGAAAACGCATCGGTAACTTGATGTTATAAAGCGTGCCTTTATGTATGATTCAACATGAAGTTAGTACAAGCATATGAGTTGAAGTTTATCCATTCCTCCCTTGGAGGGATAAAAGCGATATATGTGGGCCCCTGAATGATTTAGTGATGACAAACGTAAGTGCTCGGCCGGGCCTGGACTAATTTAAATTTGTTCAATTAGTCGGTCGTCATAAATTGAAAATCAGGAAACAACAAATCGACAAAGAGAATGATTATAATCCATGTCTCAGTCCATATGATATCTAGAATGGAAGAATATATGATCCTTTATCTAATGGAAAGGTCATTGACGAGGTCAGATTTTGACAGCGGCTTTTAAGAGCTACGATTTCTAGTCGGGTTTTGGAGTCATACTTGCAATAATAGTTTTAGACTTATCTAAGTGGGAGACTGTTGGATTAGATGTCTAAGCCCATAACTATTATTGGTATGTACTCGACCCGAGAGTAGCATGGTCCATTTGGGTTGCATATCATCAGGACAATTTGTTAGGATAGACTCCTGAGCCAAGGTTATATATGATTGATTAGTATATTATAAGGTCTAAAATATTAATATGAAATCATATGTTTTAATTAGTATTGATCAAGAATTAATTTTGAATTAATTTAGTGATCAAAAGAGACTAATTAAATTTATGGAGACTAATTATGGTAATTAGTTATATTTATATGTGTTGGGCTTATGATCCATGTTGGACCAAGTTTATGTAAGGACACATAAAGATTTGGGCCACATGAACTATGGATCATAATACCCATGGGTATGGATTTGGGTTATACCCATGACCCTTGGAATCCTACATATAAATAGGTCACTCCATAGCCAAAATCGCCACTTCGTTTTCTTGGAGCTCATGGAGTTGATTTTGGTGTGGAAGGAATTATCTATCAAGTTCTACCTTTTTCCATGATGTGTGTGACTTCATTTGAGGAGTCCACACTATTGGGGCTAAGCTCTTAAGGTCAAATACATCAAGACTTCAAGTTACATAAAGGGTATGTTACCCTAACTAGTATCTTATATGGTTTATATCAAATGCATGCTAATTATAGGTTTAATGCCTTGGAAACCATTTGCATGTATAATTTGTGAAAACATAGATCCAAGGTATTTAGGGTTGTAAGTGCACCATAGGATGTTGTAGTATACAAAACCTAACTTAAATATCTTCAGCCAACTTCCCATTAAGGAAATCAGTTTTGACATCCATCTACCATATTTCATAGTCATGAAAAACAACTATAAAGAGAATTATGCTAATAGATTTTATCTTGGCCACTGTTGCAAAGGTCTCATCATAGTTAATCCATGGGGTATGAGTAAATCCCTTCGCAACTATCTGTTCCTTGAATGTGTGCACATTTCCATCCATGTCGATCTTCTTCTTGAAGATCCATTTGCACCTAACAATCTTCCGTACAGGTACATGATCAACCAAATTCCAAACCTAGTTATCATACATGGACTTGATCTCGTTGTCCATTTCCTCTTTTTTACTTTGAAGCCTTATGGCCTACTATTTCTTCCTTGTAGTTAGTTGGATCATCCAAATTTACCAGTGTTTGATCATTAATAAACGTATCACCATTTGTCGTTATATGGAAACCATAAAACTGAGGTAGCATGCTAACTATACTTGAACGACGAAGAGGTAATGGATTGCCAAATGGCTCAACTAGAATTTCTTCCTCTATTTGAGTGGTAGTGTCTTTTAAGGTTCCTTCATTGGTTAACTCTTGAATCTCTTCAAGGTCAATTATGCTCCCACTATCCTCTTTGCATATGAGCTCTCTCTCATGGAAGAATCCTCTTCGTGCTCCATAGACCAGGTTCTCACTAGGTCTTATAGAACAAATATCCAAAATACTTTTGTGGGTAGCCAATGAAAACACACTTCTCACTTCTGGCTTCTAACTTGTCATGAGTCTCTTGTCTAATGAAAGCTTCACAAACCCAGATTTTTATATGTGCTAACGAGGGAACTTTCCCGATCTACATCTCGTGAGGTGTTTTGGGAACCTTCTTAGTAGGGAAAAGAATGAGGATATGGGTGGTTGTCTCTAAAGCATATCCCAAGATAGAGATGGGAGGAATGGCTCAACTCGTCATTGAATGAACCATGTCTAAGAAGGTCCGATTATGTCTCTTAGCCAGACCATTAAGTGGTGGTGTTTTAGGAGGAGTCAATTATGTAGCTATTCCACATTCCTTGTGGTAGTCGTGGAAATCAATACTAAGATACTCTCCTCCTCTATTAGATCAGAGCATATTTATCTTCTTGCCTAATTGATTATCAACTTCATGTTTAAACTCTTTTGAAATTTTCAAAGGTGTATGATTTATGTTTGATCAAGTAGATATAACCATATTTATTATAATCATATGTAATGTTACATAAAATCGATTAGCATCTTTAGTGGTGGATCTGAAGGGTCTACACATATCTCTGTGTATGAGGTCCAAAAAACCTTTACCTCTTTCACAAGATCCAATGAAAGGTGATTTTGTCATCTTTCCCAAAAGACAAGATTGACATTCAACATATGGCCTTAGGTAAAATGATTCCATCACTCCATCCTTTTGGAATTGGGCGATGCGGTTCTTGTCAATGTGTCCAAGATGACGAATCAATGTGAAATACACTATTTCCTAACCTATCAGCACAATTCATAGTTTCATACAGTCCATTACAAGGTAAATCATCAAATTTAAAAACATGATTTTCATAAACTATAATTGAACCATTCAAATCATCAAAAGAGTAACGAAAACCTTGTCTGGACAATTAATGAAGTGAAATAATGTTTCATGTTATTTCTGACGAGTAACAACAAACAAACGAATCTAAACTAACATCACTACTAAGAATAAGATTATAAGTCCCAATCTTGGTAAAAGGAGAAGATCACTTATTCCCCATGATCAGATTCATCCTTCCATGCTCCACCTCTTCACTTTCTCTTAGTCCCTACAAATCAGAAGAAATGTGAAAACAACATCATGTATCAAGGACCCAAGAACACTTAGATTGTGAGTTATTAGTTTCAATAGTTTATATACCTACTAACGTTGGCTTTACCTTGCCATCCTTGATGTCTTGTAGGTACTTAGGCCAACTCCTCTTCCAATGGTCCTTGTCTTTGCAATAGTAACAAGTGGCCTCTTTGGGGTTGCTAATAGCTAGAATGTCTACACTGGGCCTCGATTTTGGGTCATTGCTAAATGACCCAACTTGGGCCTTTCCCTTCCAGTTAGCTTTGGAAGTAGCCTTCCTGTTGTTCCCTTTTCTTTGCCCATTGGCAAGAATGGGATCATTAGTAGAAGGAGTCAGATTCTTTCCCTTCATTCCCGAATCAACAGGCTGTAGCAAGTTAGGGAGTTAGGCCAACGTGGTTTCTGTGCTGTTCAAATGACAGGCCAAAATGAACATATCATAACAACTTGGAAAGGAGTTCAAGACCATGTCAATGGCCAACTCATCATTGAACTGTACATTGAGCCTAACAAGGCATTCCACATACCTTTGAATTCTATGCACATGGTTACACACAGACTCTCCCTTTTTATATTTCTATTGCTGTTGTAAAAATCCCGATTAGGTCCCGATTAATCTTCGATTAATCCCTAGGCGCTACTTGACCGATTAGAGGGCGCCTAGCGATTAATCCCTGCATACATAATGAGTGGAACATTATAAAACGATAAAATTATAACATTTTGAAGAAGTTTTATTTCAATGGAAACAATCTGAGGAATGATTAGTGTTGTATTAATCATATTAACTTATTTTGTTATCATATTAGTGGTATTTACGAACTTTGATATGATAATAGTCATATTTAATTTTTTGAAATTTAACAAATTAGCAATTAATAGTCCCCGATTAGCTAACGTCGAGCGTTTTACAACCATGATTTCTGTTGACATGCTCTCTTGTGGTACTTTTCCACAAGGTCCGCATTCATCTCATATGGCCAATAGTCCTCATAGAACCTCTGCAATTCGGGGACCATAGTGGCAACCATGATGCAAGCAAATTTTGTTGTATTGTCGTAGTGTTTCTTGTAGGAGGCTAGTTGTTCTGGAGTAACCGTGAATTCATCGATTTCAAGAAGTTCCTTTTCAAGGGCATACCATTTGCCTTTGAACCAAAGATCCATTTTAATGTTACGCATCCAATCATTGTAGTTGGTGCCATCAAATGTCACCTTAGACACGATTGAGAGTAGAGAGAAACCCGAGTTGTGGGTAGACGACGAAGGAGTAGATCATCACAAGGAGTAGACATTTATAGAAAAAAGGTAGTTTGTTAAATGACAATAATGCTTAATATTTAATCCATAATAAATATTTGAGGCTTGGACCCAACTATGCAATTCACAATCTAGAAGAGGGATGTCGTAGTCTAATTGTAAAATTTATAAAGGTAGGTAAATGCAATTCATCAATTTCAATCAAAATGAAATTCCAAGATCTTTTGGGATTCATTGATATGACAACCATCAAATTTTAGTCAAACAAAGTCAACAAATCAACCAGGTCAACTCAACTTGTACTAGTATGTTAGGGTTTACGTTATGTTTCCTAATGTACAACTTACTATAATAATACAAAGTAGCACTTGGAAGTTTCATATGTTCAACTGTCTGAACCCTAAATAGGGTGAGAAACATAACATCTCGATAAAACTCAACTATGTATCCTTCAAGGCTATATAAAACTCATAACACGACATAGTGGAGTTTACAATCCTAACACTACAGGGCATAAGCCATCACAAATGCTAAAAACAAAATCTCTTTCTATCTCTCTCTAACTATCTCTCTCTTTCTTTCCCAAATCTTTCTTGGTAATAAAAATCACATTTCCAACTTTACCATAAACACTCATGCCATCCCAAACCTTCAAATTGTTGATACCACTCGATATGGGAGGAGAAAATGGGAACCGAAAAGTTCGTTGCGAACCCTCTCAGGATGCGAAACCCTCTCAAGCTGCGAACCCTTTCAGGATGTGAACCGTCTCAGGATTACGGGGCAAAACCATAACAAATGCTAAAATTAAAATCTCTTTCTATCTCTCTCTAACTATCTCTCTCTCTCTCTCTCTCTCTCCCAAATCTCTCTTGGTAATAAAAAAACACATTTCCAACATTTCCATAAACACTCATGCCATCCCAACCCTTCAAATTGTTGAAAACCACTCGATACGGGAGGAGAAAACGGGAACTGAAAAGTTCGTTGCCAACCATCTCAGGATGTGAACCCTCTTAGGATTCGAAACCCTCTCAGAATGCGAAACCCTCTCAGGATGCAAACCCTCTCTGGATGCGAAAACTTCTCAGGATGCGAACCCTCTCAGGATGCTAAACCCTCTAAGGATGCGAACCCTCTAACGATGTGAACCCCTCTCAGGATGCGAAACCCTCTCGGGATACAAACCCTCTCAGCATCGAACCCTCTTGCTTCCCATTCCAGATTTTTTACAGTTTCACACTTTTCGTCAGTTTTTGGAGTTTTTGACGTGATATTTTCATCCAACTCATACTTTTTCACATCTTAGACCCATTAAACTCATATTTTACCTATATCTTGAAGATTTATTATATATAAATCATACTTTTACATTAAGAAATATCTAAAGTTAAATTGATATTATATTGTGCAAGTGGGCATAAGTGGGTCCAGTGGATCCCCACTTGTCATCTTTATGTCACTTCTCAAAACCCCATTGGTCAAATCATTAACTATTACACTTCCAAACAACCAATCCACTTGGCTTATCTTATTATATACTATTTAAACACACATCCAGGGGGTTTTCACCCTTTACTTTCCACACTTCACTCCAAAAACCCACTTTTTCTACACAAAGGAACTCTCATTTTCTCTCCACTCCAACCACGTTTTTGGAGGTGCTTTGGGATTATTTCCTCGTTTTTGGTAAGTATTTCTTCCAACTCCTATTTTTCCTACATAACTCCATAACAATATTGGATCATTTACACACATTAACATTCATAGGATCATCAACATCTCCAAGCATCTTCAAGTGTTCTTGACTTAAAGCTCTTCATCCATAACCTTCCATTCATCAAGAAATCACATAAGGTGAGTTCATACCCCTACATTTTCAAGTTTTTCCAAGTTTTTCAGGGGGTGGGGGGGTATACAAGTCACATCACTAAAATATAATCTAAACTTAAAAAGCAGCTTTTCCCTGAAAAGTTGAGTCCTGTTCACGGAATGTTTTGAATATCTTAAATTTTATATTTTCAAAACCGTACAATATGAAAATAGTTCAGGTTTATATCTTTCTAAGGATTACTCGCACACATTCATACGATTTTTCTACAATTTATGGCGATTTTTACAAAACTGCCTATCATTTCAGAATATATTTTGGACCAGTCAGTGAAAATGGACATTTCCACACTGGTTAGAGACCACTAAAGGTCATAATAAAAATTATGAAAAAGGTAGACTCGTTTTCTAAACTCACAGAGTTTACGGATTCAGATTTTGACTTACGATGATTTTTCTATAATTTTTCTAAAAACGTGAACAAAAAAGTTAAACTAGAAAAATGGTTTATAGATTTATTTACACTTTCTAACATGTTGAACAATAAGGGTGTTTTCTCAAAAACTTTATTACTATTTATACAAAAATGTTAAATCTCAAAAGTATTTAATTAAATACAGAACATACATATGGGCTGTAGTAGGTATAGTTAATGGAAGTTACATACTATTTTACTAAGTCGGGAAACAATACAAAAAAAAACATATAAACTATAACAGGTGTAGTTTAGGAGACATACATTACGATATCACTATGAAAAGGGTAATACATATGATTTATCATTTCAGAATGGATTTTCATTATTCTACACGTAACCGTCAATATAGCTTTGTGAGACACACTTTCAAGTACTTATCTAAGTACCAACAAAACTCTTGCTTTTATAACCAAAGTCTCCTGGAGGGAGAGTGTGAATTTGTGTATAGATCTATATTGGGATTGACAATCCTGCACCTAAGCTACTTGCAACAGCTAGACCGAAAAGTTTAGGGGTGACAAATATCATAACGATTCTGACGCCTGAAGAACATTGTATCAGGCCATCTTAGGTCATCAAACATGGTTATAATAACTCACAATTTGGTATTCACAATACGATTAGTGTACGGATACATACATAACTTCAAATGGTTTTATTTAATAATAAAACTATAAATCAACATTTTACAGTACAGCTCGTGGATCTAGGAACATATATACAAAAGGTTCAATGTTCATTTACAAATTAGTATGACATGAAGGACCCTTATTGCTAATTCTGCGATTTCTTAGTTTTTACAATAGGGTTATATACAATGAAGATCTGATAGGCAGTAGAATATGTGATTTTCGCTTTACTTCTTGTTCCTTGTTTGGTTGTAGGCTTAAAGCAGAACAACACATTTGACTGTATGTTCGAATCTTGATTATATATAACTTGTATACACTAAGTGATCATAGGAGGAACCGGTATGGCTCATACCATTTCAAACAAGTACAGTACACTATTCTCTAGTACAAAAACTTAACATTTCTAGAAAAACATTTATCCAGGATTTTATATATATATATATATATATATATATATATATATATATATATATATATATATATATATAAATACAACTACAATACACTACTTTTCTAGTACAGTACAACTTACATTTCTGAAAGGACCATTATTGTTAACTCTATGATTACCTAGTGAATACGTTAGGGTTATACACATTGAAGATCCGATAGGCAGTAGAATGTTTGATTTCCGCTTTACTTCCCGTTCCTTTTTTGGTTGTGAGTTTAGATCAGAACCACGCATTCGACTGTCCATTCGATCTTGATTATATATAACTTGTATACAGTAGCTGATCATAAAAGGAACTAGTGTGGGTGACACTAATTACATAAATTCATACTTCGTATTACAAATTTTAAGCATAAGAAACTTATACATTTTGTTCTTAAGGTCTAGGACTACATTTCATTTACTAAAGAAAATATTGGATTTTCTAGAAGAACACACTAACGTTTTCAAGGAACAAAGAAACATATCTTTTCACACAAAATGCTTATGAACTCACCAACTTAAACGTTAACACATTTTCAAAACCACTTGTATTCTCCGGAAATCACTAAAACAGGTAACTACAAGCTTTTGAAGATGGGGCGTAGCAGCGTCAAGTCTTAGTTTTTGCTATAGTTTTGTTGTCAAACAAACAATGATTCGAATAGAACTGTAAACACTATATTTTCAATACAATGGTTGTTGTTGCTTTGATTACTATTATTAAATTGTTATGATACTCTACATGACGTCCTCTGCCCCCCAAACCTTTTCGTTGTTCCAGTTTGGGGGTGTGACAGATTAAGGTGTATTACACTTGATCCTACATCGGCTTGGAAGGAGAACGAAACATTTCCTTATCAGGGGTGTGGATACCTTCCTTGTCACAACGCGTTTTAAAGTCGTGAAGGTAGCAGACCCCATACAAAATCTGTAGTTAAGTGTGCCCGGGCGAGAGCAATCCAGGGATGGGTAATCCCCTGGGAAGTTTTCGTGCCGGGAGCGCATAGCGGACAATATTGTGATACGTTCCAAAGGGGATGTTATAGATGGTATCAGAGCTGGGGCATGAGTTGATACGTTCCACGGGGACGTCAAACCCTATAATGGGGGTGAAGGTGGGTTGCACCTGATCCTACATCGGCTTGGAAGGAGAATGAAACATTTACGTATAAGGGGTGTGAATACCTTCCTTGTCACAACACGTTTTATAAGGGCAACAGATCCCATAAGAACTCTGCAGTTAAGTGTGCCTGGGCGAGAGAAATCTAGGGATGGGTGACCCCCTGGGAAGTTTTCGTGTTGGAAGTCCAAAGCGGACAATATTATGATACGTTCTAGAGGGGGATGTTACAATTGAATCTATCAATGACATGCTTAATCTCAAATTATACTATTTTTATTTATGACTGGGATATCGAGGATCACAAACAAGATGTGAATAACCATGCAAATGTGTTTGACAACCTCGATGTCATTTATCATCTCTAATTGATGTGATGGTTAACCACACTCGCTCCATCAACAATGATAATTCTCGGGATTCCCATTAATACTCTTTATAGTCCCTATTAGTGTGTTGGTTAACCACAATTGTTCCACTAACGACATATAAAACATAATGTGCAATTTCATGGATTAACATACAAATTCACATATTTTATGAAGTAACTAAGAGTGGGATATTAAAAATATTTTAGTTATTTTATACCACTATACTTATTAATGATATTATATCTTATCCAACCCGTTCAGCTAACGACCCTCCACCACACAGGAGTGTGGTGGGTGAGAGTGGACATCCATTCAATGGACATTTTATAAGTCGCATCTTTATACCCTCTTTATAGCATGGTTTCATAAATGAGGCCGACTATTGATTTGACTGTCTTTTTTTCTTCATAATATATATATATATATATATATATATATATATATATATATATGTATAGATATATATATATATATATATATATATATATATATATATATATATATATATATATATATATGGGTAAAGTAAATATACCTAGCAACCTTATATAAGCTTAGGTACCTAACTCCATAATACTACATCGGTTTGTATCATATTTACATTGTAATTGCCTAAGGTTCTTAAACTTCAACCCCATAACTTGATTACTTCCATAATCTTATGATTTTCACCATTATCTTTCTTTTACATGTCTTTCCATCAAATACCTCCTGATGGGCTTCATACCCTACCGCTACAAATGAAATGATGTAGGAGAAATATAATGATGAATTTACGAAATTTTTTGAATTAAATCAAGTTTATTTTTTTGAAGTAAATCAAGTTTAGGGATAAAGTTTAAGAACCTTGGATGATTGCAATGAAAATTTAATGTAAAATGACATAGTATGATGAGGTTAGGTACCTATGCTTATATAAAGATTATAGGTATATATATATATATATATATATATATATATATATATATATATATATATATATATATATATATATATATATATAGAAGGTGTATTTTAAAACTTTTCTAAAATACTAGGTTTAATTTAAATTTTTGAAACAAAAAAATTAAAATAAACGAATTAAGATTTAATCTTTATCTTTTAATTAACAATCAATTAAATTAATTTAAATTTATGATGATTAAATAATTATCTAGCATTTACTATTAATCAAATAACTTCAATTTTATCATAATCTCTTTCCATTTATATTTTCGAAAATTAAGGGATAAGGGGTTAACCAATTTTAATTATTCTATTTTAAATAATTAAACAATAATTATCAAATAATTAAACCCTGGAAATTTGAAAAATAAGGGAGGATGCTAGGGTTTTAAGAACCCTAGCCCTAGTCGAAATTTTCATCATTTAGTGTTTAGTTTCTATAAACCCTAATCTTGATCTATTCAACTATTATGCATATTCAATTGAAAACAATGGCTCTGATACGACTGATAGGTTTTATATGATACAAAAAATTATTTTTCAGTGGAATAATATAAACTCTAAGTTTGCATACCCTGAAGGATCTATGTTTTCACTATTGAATGCAATAATCAATTGAACATCAAAAACCCTACAAGAACCCTAGAATTTTAAAAATTAACAAAAAATGGTTAGGGTTACATACATTTTAAATATACTAGTAGATAATAAATAACAATCTTTCTTGTAGTCACTTCGAAGCTAGCACTAGAAATCTCATGCTTCTGATAGTTCACACCCAACCCTTGCAACAAGGATGCTTAAAGAGAGAGGATAGGGATGGAGAAATTTCGACTATGCATTGGAATAAAGAGATGGTTGAAATTAGGAACCCTGTGGAGGGTGTATATAGGTGATCAAGGGAGCTATGGATAAGGTAGTTTCCTAAGATAAGCCTAATCCCTAGAGCCCTTCTAGAATTCGTCCCCCCTCCTAGGGAGGTTCTAGAATTTATTAATATTCAACTTTTGAACATTGTCAACTTTAGTTCTTCCATTTTTTAATTATTCCAATTAATCCCAAAATTAATTATGATTAATTTCAGATTAATTTATATTTAAAATAATACTATTTCTAATTAATATAGTATTCACATAATATATTAATAAATTATTTATTTTGATTTTTAATTAATTTATTAATCATATAATAAATTAATAAATCAGTATCTCTCTCTCTCTCTATATATATATATATATATATATATATATATATATATATATATATATATATATATATATATATATATATATATATATCTTTCTAAAAGTCATCCTATTTAATTACTAGGTTTGAGGGCAATCCAAAAGGACTTTGCTAATAATTCAACCATGCTCGTAATATTACTCAAACATGAAGGGATAGCTCCATGGAGATTGTTCATCGATAAGTCCAAAACTTAAAGACCAGCTAAATGACATGATTGTATGGGTACGGTTCCAAAGAAGTTGTTTGATCTTAGGATAAGAACATCCAAGCACAATAAGTTTTCATCAATCTAGACAAGCACTTTACCAGAAAACTTATTGGCCCCCAAATTCAATGAGATTAAAAGTGTGCAATTTTTTAAAGACAGAGGCAATTCTCTAGAGAAGTTGTTCTTATATAAATACAACACCTCTAGTTGTATCAAAGATCTAATAGAGGGAGGAAGCTTTCCAAAGAGATTGTTGTGTTCGAGATTAAGAACTTTTAGTTCTTTGAAATGCCACAAACAATTCGGGAGTTTGTCCGATTAATGAGTTATGAGAGAGGTCAAGATAGTCTAACCACCCATCAACAATTTGACATATAAAGGAGATCCCTCTAGAGAAATTGTTTCTGGAAAGATTTAATGATGTCAAAGTGGAAGAGACGTTCGGTATTTGACCATTAAAGTTGTTAGAACTCAAATCTATCATTGAATATGAGGCAAAATTTGATAATAAATCTGGTACTTTCCCGCTAATGTTATTGGAAGAGAGATTCAAATATTCTAATTGAGAAGGCCACATATCCCAAAACTCTAGAGCAATTGTGTCTGAAATTCTAGTATTTGAAAGATCAATAACTTTTACATAAGAAAGGCCTGACAAGTGATACTTGGAAGGAGCTGTAAGAGTATTAAAAGAAATGTCAAGCCTTTGAAGCCTAGATAGTTCCCATAGTTTCTTAGTCATACTTCCATTTAAGTAAAAGAAATACTAGATAGTTCTCATAGTTTCTCAGTCATACTTCCATTTAAGTGATTATCAGATAAGTATAGGTATTGTAGGGACGAAATTTTTTGGCTTTTGATTATAAACAAATCATCATTTTACTGCAGTTTACAAGAACGAACAGGCTTCCTAAATTATGTAGGGGTTAAATGCAAGAAATAGCAATGTACTTTCATTGATTTGTTTATTAATTATTATAGTATCCTACTTTTGTAGTTTTCTACTTGTTGATGTAATACAGGGGGTATGTTGGTCATTTGAAGACATCCAAAAAAACAAGGCCTTAAACCGAATACAAATTACTAGTAATAATTATTGAAATGATCAACTTAGATGCTACTTTCATATAGGTATATGTATAACTAGTTCTTAACTTGATATGAGTTTTATTATATGAAAATTTATTAATGTAAAAAATTGTGAAAGTATATTGATGTTTTAATTATTAAGATGATTAAGTTATATTGTTCTTTCATGTATATCTAGATTAAAACCATAATTGAGATTCTCATTGTGATATGATAGATAATTTGCTTTGTACGTGTATTAAATTTAAAAATACATGAAAGCATACTCAATAAAACTTTTAGTTTACTCTCTATGATACATGTTAGAAGAACACATTAAATAATTAGTAATTAGCCAAGTCACAAACTAAACTTCATACCTTCTTCCGTGTATAATTTCCTAACAAAGCTTCAAATTTGTTTTCCTAACAAAGCTTCAAATTTGTTTAAAACTCAGTTTTTTGCAAGAAAGTAAGAGCAATGCATAAAAACATAGTGCGATATTAATTAGTTGTTTATTCTGAATTGTTATATAAACAACTAAATTTGGTTGTTCTTGCAGGTCTTAAGAATGATCTATAGCGTCATACTTTCAATTTTTTTTTTTTTTTGAAAAGTATGACATACAAAAAAATTATCAAAAGATAAGAAAAAAATCAAAAAGATATAGATAATAAATACAACTTGCAAAATATCACAAGATGGGAAAAGACATCTATCTTTGAACGTCTAATTTGGGCAATTAATTCCTTTGATATTTCATTTAGTTTGGTTCTAATTTCATGGAAATTAATTATTGTACGGAAATAGACAAAAATTCTAATCACATTACTTTTTTAAGTCTTTGAAAATATCACAAGTTTGGAAAATATTTTGATAATAAATACAAATTGGCAAGAGTTTCAAGTCTTCGAACGTCTAATTTGGGGCGGTTTGTCTTTTAGATTTAGTTTTAGGTTCTAATTTCATGGAAATTAAGTATTGAGATTTCCACACAAGTAGGCCACTAAATGGGGATATTGCTAATTGCACCCGATTAGACGTGAAAACCAGTCCAAACGTAAAGACCACTTTCAATAAACCCACTATTGATAGGGTCAAAACCATTGAAATATAACAATAAAAATCTATGATGTAACCGAACCCATTACGAATAAAATTACATCATTAGTCCTTTATTTTATATTTTGTTTTCTATTTCAATCCCTTTTAATTTTGAATTACTTTACTTACAACCCTTTATTCTTTATTCTTTATAATTATTAATCTATTTTTTAAACCTGAATGTGACTAATATAATTTATTTAGTTTACTGATTTTAGTTTTTTAATGTATTTATATGTTTGTTCGTAAGTTTATTTAACCTTCTTTTTGTAATTATTATTTTTTTGCAAACATGATATTACCAAACATACATAAATCTAAACACCTAAAAAAATATTAGAAACTACTACTTTTACCGATTAATAAATTTACTAATAAATCTAAAACTTTTACCATGTCATTTACAAAATTTTATGTATCACTAATAAAGTAATTTATTTTATTATGGTTATTTTGAGGTGCATTGTTTGTATGAATATCCTTACACTCGTTAATACTTATAATTAGAATATATGATTTACATAACTCCAAATTTATTTCATTAAACGATATATATAGTATGATTCAGGTTAAACATGTCAAATTATAAGTCAATGAATTGAGTGCTGGATAAAAAATAAAGATATTTCGTTGAATTATGTGTCTACTGTATATATTTATATTTCTTTTATTTACATTGATTTTTTATCAATATTTTTTGTAAAATTTTTAAGCGAAACCTCCAAAAAAAGTCCTAAAATTTTAGTCTAATTTATGAAAAAATCTAAAACTAAATTTTATTTACAGAAAAGCACAGAATATCGGTTAAAACTTCGAAAAAACCCTTTTTGGCTGGTTTCGTAAATTTTGCCAGTATTCTGTCCTTTTTCGTTAGTTTTCTCAAAATTTTGGGACTTTTCCAAAAATTACATAATAACCAAAATATTAGGACTTTATGAAAATTACCATGAAATTAATGGATATTATTATTAACAAATCATTTATAAAAATAAAAAATATTTTTATTATAAAAAAAGAAAATACGTTTGTTTCTAATTTCTAGGAATAAATTGGTGATCTAAGTACTCTATTGCTTCCTGACCACTCAAACTCTCTACATTCTTCCTATGTATTGTTGTGGGTATGATGGTGAGATGAACTTAGTTAACATCACTCTAATGTTGGTGTTCCTCTTATATTGTTTAACCTAACTACCAACCAACATTCATACCTTACATGTTAACAACCATCGGCTAACACACATCTATAAAATGTGAAAAGTGAACCGTGAATGATAATTTATATGGAAACAAGTGAAGGGTTATTATCTATTTAAATTATCATTCAAAGTTTACTTTTCACTCTCGATAGATGTATGTAATTTTATGGTTATTACCGGGTAATGTTTGGAGCTTAGGTGGTAGTTAGGTTAAAGAACATAATGAAACATCTATATGTTCGTGTAATGATATTTTATGATAACACATGATCATATAGCAACATGTCTAATAGTAAGTAGACACTTATTGATTGTGTATTAATAAATATTATCAACTCTTGTATTGGTCACGCCTAATAGAGTACTTCTCACTATGACACCCACAACGATACATAGGAAGAACATAGAGACTTTGAAGTGGTCAACAAACAATAGAGAAATATATAGTCGACCATTTTATTCCTAGAAATTAGCAAAAAATGTATTTCCTTTGTTTGTAATAAAAAAAATTTATGTTTATAAATGATTTGTTAATAATAATATCCACTAACTCCATAGTAATTTTTAAAAAAGTCCTAATATTTTGGTTATCAGGTAATTTTCATAATAGTTCTAATATTTTGAGCAAACTAACGAAAAAGGACTATCTACGAAACCAGCCAAAAAGAGTTTTTTCGAAGTTTTAGCCGATATTCTGTGCTTTTCTGTAAACAAAAAATAGTTCGGGACTTTTTCATAAATTAGACTAAAATTTTAGGATTTTTCTAGAGATTTCCCAATTTTTAATTACATTACATATAAATTTTTAATTACTTTTTTCTATATGTTTCATAGCATATTGATATTATATAACCGTTTGAATAACAAAACAAAAAAAATATACAAAAATCAAATTATAAGTAAATAATTTTGTAATTTTTATAAACTAAAAGGATAAATTTTTTAAATATAAAACAAATAACTTCGAAATTGTAAAGTGGATGCGGCCATTTGCAATAATGATGAAATTGTGACCGAGGGAATAGACTATAATTAAAAGTATAGGTGTTCCAACAGAATCCCCCATTTAGAACCTTTCATCTTCATGGGGACTATATAAACCCTCATGAGGATGTTCATATAGGCATTAGTACCATACTAAAATGTTTTAATAGAGAATAAATGAATTATCATCAAAGTCACAATACAAATTATCACACAATGTAGTAGATTATGGTGTTAATAAGAAGCTGAATACATTTTCTCTTATTCAAAACAATCGACCAACTTAATCCCCAGTGATTTTAGCCATAACCTTTTCTAAAAGCTATGTTTGAAAGATATCATCAACAACACTAACTTAACTGCAATCAAATAATACTATTATGTTGCACAAACATTAGCTTAACATTGTAGGCACAATCAACAAACATAACAAATGCTCATAAGACACCTGGAAGAAAAGATGAGATAAAGACCAGAACACGATCCATTTTTACATTTATGTCATTCATAACTAAGAGATAAAACAACACGATAAGTAAAAACCAATAGCCTTTTCCAGAACTGGTCTATATTGACTGTTTTCATGGACTCGGTATCACGAATAAGTAAAGATTTTTCTATTTGAGATTATTCTCGGATTATCTTAGAAATACTTATGTTAATGATAATGTGAAAACAATTGTAGTGCGACAAAGTCAAAACCCGAAAGGGACACAAAACAGTGAAGTTTGTGAACTTTTTCATATAATCCTTATGGGATATGTAACGTTCCATTTTCACAACAAAATTTTTCAATTTTAGTTGAGATAAAACATCATTTTCATAAAACCCAAGTTAAGAGATCTTATTTGTTCAAATACAATTATATGAAATCAGAGTATCATAATAAATGTTGAACACCAAAGTTTCTAATGAGTGTATACAGTCGCTTTCGCCTTCCCACGATCATAAGAAGTATCTGAAAAACATTAAATCCATAACTGTAAGCCAAAGTTTAGTGAGTTACCCCAAAATAACATACACAACAATATATATATATATATATATATATATATATATATATATGTATATGTATATATATATATATATATATATATATATATGTATGTATATATATATATATATATATATATATATATATATATATATATACATCGAACTTCAGTCCATGTCTGGTCTACCTCCCACAACATAATGTTGGTCCGCCCTTGGCCTTCAACATAAGGTGGCCTGCCTGAGTATCTTGTCCCACATCAACTCCACACTCATACATGAAAACATACAAACAAATAATTACACAATCACATAACACATACAACTATCCAACCTAGTATACATATCTAGCATATCCACACCAGATAAGAAGGCACTACCATACTTTACGATACAACTGGCAGATCACCAAATAAATGCATAATTATATATAATCACAGGTAGGATAGACAGTCAAATAGGTGATCCTACTGTATAGCCATAACTAAACAAGGAACATGCAAGAAAGCCTAGATCAAGAGTTATCAGACTATCCTACATGACTACATACAACCCCTAGAGTATTCAGTTGGACGACCACCGACTTATTGATAATCTAACAAACATATCACTACTCACCCCTTATACCCTACCATAAAAGGAGTTACATGTAACATATAATATAGTGAGGAAACTCACCTGGATCAAGGACTCAGAGAAGCAGAATAACACTTGCAACTCCTCGCACCGATCATAACTACAAATCAGCTAATCACTAAATAAAGCTTAACCCTCGAATCAAAAACCCAAATTCATCAAGTTTGACCCAAAGTCAAATTGGTCAAAAATCTACAACAAAAAAAGTCAATGGTCAGCAATTCAACAACCATCACGTCGTGACAAGCTCTTGGCCACGTCGTGGCCAAATCTGGATAAAATGATTGAATTCTAGCAGGCCACCACGTCATGGCAAGCTCTTAGCCACGTCGTGGTTTTAGTGAGAAGCCATTTTTCTTCATTAATCACTTAAACTTTTCAGATCCAGGTTCAAAACTTCATTTATAATTCACTTCAATCACTTAATGGATAAAGTTTCCAACTTTATCCATTAGGACATCAACACAAGGCAAGATCTGCAAGCCTAAGTCTATTAAGTCCTCTAAAGGTCAAGTCCTTGGGCATGAACTCAAGGTAACTCCAAACATTATTCGTTTTCTTACTTATTGGAAGCATAATAACCATTAGATAATCATAACAAACTCTAGAGTTCATCAAACTCCAAGAGCATCCATGAAAGGGACCAAAATCATCCAAAATTAAACCAAACTTGCATGTAAAAAAATAAATGTCAAGGTATGAACTTTATACCTCAAATAACTTAGAAATATGAAGGAAATAATGGATCCAAGCTAGCTTCTTGTTTCCTTGCACCAAAATGGGTTCCTCCTCCCCCAAGCTTCACCAACATCCAAAGAACAAGCTCTCAATCATTCATGTAGGCTAGGGTTTTATGTTGGAAGGTTGGAGGTTGAAGAGGATGATCTAATCCATGAGTTTAAGACTTCAAATATGGAAGAAACCCTAAATTTCTTGGGCTTGGGCTGTAGCGTTGATTACATCGCCGCCATCCTCTCTCCACATCATAGTGTCCAATTAAAACACATTCTTCATTAAGCAACGTACCACATCGTGGTTATCATCCTACCATGTTGTGATACGCCTGGGCAACAAACCTCAAATTTGATATATGTCTGATATCAATGTAAGCCAAAAGTCTAATTACCAAACCCAAGAACCTTATTCCTTAAAGTCCAAACCCGATCCTTTGAGACCCGATACCTTTTTCCATATCAATTACCTACCTAACCTTCAAGTTAAAATTATCTCGAAAAAGTATGCTCAAGGATAAGAATGTGGGGAATTTAGCGTAATAAGATCACTTATATTATAAGGAAATATTAATCAACATGGTTGATGTTTCAATAATAGAGCTAGTTCGAGAGGCTAATAAGTTGCCATAAAGGAACCAAAAAAATATTATTTTGAGTATAAGAAAAGGAACTCAGTTAAGTTAGTACTGTGAGGGCACAGTACAAAGTTTATTCTTGTGAAAACTGAAAGCAAGTGGCGGGGACCACATATATTCATTAAGTTTATGATTTTGGGGACAAAATCAGCCAAAGTGAGGGAGGATTGCAACACCCGTAAATTCAGGTTAAACGTTTAAGGGATTAGAGTTATGATTATTTATTAAATAATTAAAATCCTCAAATAGGATAATTGCAAGTAAATAAGTAAGTACACAATATAGGTTATATAAATATATTTATTTATTGTGTACATGTTATATAGACAAATATAATGGATATATAATATTTGTATAAAATCTTATTATAAATTTAACAAATTATATTAAAGGACATTTATAATAAAAGGATTAAATTGAATAAATAATTTATTCAAAATTTGTAATAATCTTAATTATGAACTCATGGTTATAAAGAATTCCAAAACCCGATGTCATATTAAGAAGTTATGATTTTTCGAAGTTGCATGTTCGACATAGTCGTCTGTATTGGATGTAAAATTAAAAACAAAAATAAATTACTCGTTATCCAAAATGATTGAAACGAAAGTTCATGTCCTTGTAAATGCGTGTCCTTAGATGTAAAGAATATCGAGAATGATATGGTTGATGTTTCAATAATAGAGCTAGTTCGAGAGGCTGATAAGCTATCATAATAGAACCAAAAAATATTATTTTGAGTACAAGAAAAATGACGCAATTGATTTAGTATTGTGAGAGTACATTACAGAGATAATTCTTACTTGGGAAAGCTAAAAGCGAGTGGCGGGGACCGCATATTTTCACTAAGTTAGTGATTTTGGGGACAAAAGCAACCAAAGTGAGGGATGATTGTAACACCTGTAAATTCGGGTTACACATTTGTAAATTGGGGTTACATGTTTAAGGGATTTGAGTTGTGATTATTTATTGAAAAATTAAAATGCTCATATAGGATAATTGTAAGTAAATACGTAAGTACACAATACGGGTTATATAAATATATTTATTTATTGTGTACATGTTATATATACAAATATAATGGATACATAATATTTGTATAAAATCTTATTATAAATTTAACGAATTATGTTAAAGGACATTTATAATAAAAGGATTAATTTAAATAAATAATCTATGCAAAATTTATAATAATAGTAATTATGAACTCATGATTATGAAGAATGCTAAAACCCGACGTCATATTAAGAAGCTATGATTTTTCGAAGTTGCATGTTCGACATAATCGTTTGTATTGGCTGTAAAATTAAAAACAAAAATAAATTACTCGTTATCGAAAATGATGTAAACGAAAGTTGATGTCCTTGTAAATGCGAGTCCTTAGATGTAAAGAATGTCAAGAATGACATGGTTGATGTTTCAATAATAGAGCTAAAGAATGTCAAGAATGACATGGTTGATGTTTCAATAATAGAGCTAAAGAATGTCAAGAATGACATGGTTGATGTTTCAATTATAGAGCTAGTTCGAGAGGTTGGTGAGCTGTCATAATGGAACCAAAAAAATATTATTTTGAGTACAGAAAAGGGACGCAATTGATTTAGTATTGTGAGAGCACAGTACAAAGATAATTCTTACTTGGGAAAGCCGAAAGCGAGTGGCTGGGACCACATATTTTCACTAAGTTTGTGATTTGGGGGACAAAATCAGCCAAAGTAAGGGATGATTGTAACACCTGTAAATCTGGGTTACACGTTTAAGGGGTTAGAATTATGATTATTTATTGGAAAATTAAAATCCTCAAATAGGATAATTGCAATCAAATACGTAAGTACACAATACGGGTTATATAAATATATTTATTTATTATGTACATGTTATATAGACAAATATAATGGATATATAATATTTGTATAGAATCTTATTATAAATTTAATGAATTTTGTTAAAGGATATTTATAATAAAAGGATTAGTTTGAATAAATAATCTATTCAAAATTTATAATAATAGTAATTATGAACTCATGATTATAAAGAATGCCAAAACCTGACGTCATATAAAGAAGTTATGATTTTTCGAAGTTGCATGTTCGACACAGTCGTCTGTAAAAAAGAAAAATAAATTACTCGTTATCCAAAATGATGTAAATAAAAGTTGATCTCCTTGTAAATGCGAGTCCTTAGATGTAAAGAATGTCGAGAATGACACTCGTATGAAGAAGTTATGACTATCGCAATAGATTTCACAGTTTATGTTTTATAAAATATAAAGTGAAAATAGAATGTGAATTAGCTATTGAGATATAAAGTCAAAATAATATTGTGAGCCCAGTACTACCTTATGGATCAAAAAAGATAAAAACCAAAATTTTAGTTATAGTTAAATATGTGTGTTATAAGTCGGAGATTTAGGCAGTTCATGGAATGTTTATGGAAATAGGATGATGTGCTTTATGAGAACTCATGATATTCCAAAGGTTGTCATAACTCATCTCTTCAAGTTGAGATATGATTGGATAATAATGCATATTGCAAATGGTTTATATCTATTAATTGTCTCTAGAAATGGATAAAAGGAGGGACAAGCTACAACAAAGTGGATTTATTATGGTGAAGTAGTAAAAGAAAAATATCTATGTATATATCAGCGAGTAGTTTAATTAGGGCTTGTAAGGAAATACTTCCTTAGTCTTATTTTTTGTTAAGTTTTTGTAAAAGAAAAATATCTATGTATATAAGGAGTTTTTTCAGTTTGTATATAACATATTGAGTATAGTTCTGACACCATCAAATTAAGTGTAAGGTCGAAAATATGTAGTAATATGTCGAAGTCTATGTAATGCTTGTTTCGTTAGTTTTGTTATATATTTACTAAGGCTTCTTTGTAACGAAGTCAAATGCTTAGTCCTTAGTATTTTTTGTACTTTCAGTCAACCTATAAATATGAGTGTTTACTTAGAGTTACACATGAGTTTTTTCTGAGTCCTCTGTCTGATATTCTCTTTGTAAAAGTTGAAAGTAATATAAGCTAAACCAGATTCTATTTAGATATCGTGTTCTTTACTTGTTTACTCTTTGTTTCATTCCAATACTCGATTATTCACTTCTACATTTGGTATCAGAGCAGGAATTTAACTGCTAAGATCTGATTTTCAATTGGAATCATTTGTTGAGTCACATTTTGTCTCAAAAGTTTCCGCACTGTCTGGTTCTGAAATTCATCTCTGATCTTCAGTTTTGATTTGATTCTGCAATTGAATTGTGTAATCGATTAATTGACTTTGAGTTTCTGATCATTTCATTCATTCATCTTTGAATTTCATCAAGTTTCTGAAAAATCATATCCGTACGATAATGGCGAACTTCAACATGAACACGACGAATTCATTTTCTCATCTGTTAGGATCTTCTACGAAGATTCCTATGTTGATTCCAGAGTACTATGATCAGTGGGCTGATCGAATGGAGGATTACTTGAACGGATTGGACGAGGAACTATGGAGTTGCATTTCAGGAACTGCTCAACCTCCATCGAATGTTCAAAACATTGGATCATCAGTATCAACACCTGCTGTTACTGAACAATCTTCGAGGCTGAAGAACAACGAGAAACGTTTTATGATAGAATTGAGAGGTGCCTTGCCACTTATTGTTTACAATTATGTTCGTGGTTGTAAAACTGCAAAAGATATTTGGAACACTTTTAACTAAAAATTTCAGGGGAGTGAGAAAACAAAGATCAATTCAGTCAATCAATGCTTGGTTGAATTAAAGGAATTCATGAAGAAAGACAACGAAACAATTGAAAGCTACTATGCTCGCTTGAATGAACTTATCTACAAGTGTAATCGCTTTGGGATTACAAGGTCAACAATGGAATTCAACCCTATTTTCATCATGGGGCTTCGAAAAGAATGGAGAAGTTTTACTTTGATGGTCAAAACACAATCAAGTTTTAATACTTCGTCTTTAAATGACTTGTACAATCTTCTAAAAACTCACGAAGGAGAGGTGAATGAGATGAGAAAAGAGTCGAAACTAAGTTTGGGAGGTCCTTTGGCACTAGTTTCGAAAGTTACTGAGAAAGAATCGATTGAAAAAGAGAATTCAGATGAAGAAGGATTTCTTATGAATTCAGACAATGAGGTGGTTGCTTTTTACTAAAAAAATCGAATAAAGAAGTTTTTCAAGAAACCGTTCAATCCAAAGAATAAACAAGGTGATGCTAAAGGACGTTTCGTTAATAAGTCAGCTGGTGAGGAAAAGAAAAAGCTTGAGAAAAATGAAGCAAAGACTGATGAATCCAAAGCTGAGAAGAAACTAAAAGGAGATTTGGGAATTGATTGCCACTACTGCCACAGAGCTAATCATATGGCTAGTGATTGTATGCTTTGTAAGAAAGACGAAAAGAAGAATAAAGTGAAGGAGGAAGCTTACTATGTGGATCATTTGGAAGAGGTTCGTGCTAAAGCTAAAGGAATGTTTTTTGTTGCACGAGGTGAAGGAGAGGATGATGACACTTATCAAATCTAGTCATCTGGATCAGATGATAAGGAAATGTGTAATCCTATGCATGGTGCTATGTTCGCGAAGTATGAAGATGATGAAGAAGAGATGGTGACGGGTCATTTTTTCATGACCAAAATAGGAGATAAATCACCAATGACGACTAAGGTACGTTCTATTCTTTAATCTTTTAATATTCCTTTACAAGCCTATGATTATGAGATAATTGCTTTTGATGATACTGTTGCTTATTTCGATACTATTGTTGTCTCTACTAGTAACAAAGCTAAGAAACTTAGTACTCAGTTGCTAGAGACCAAAAATTTTTTGGATACAAAGAAAAGTAGAGTAGAGTATTTGGAAATGCAATTGAAAAACCTTGGTTGTGATAAGGAAAACTTGGAATGTGATGTAAAATTGGTTTTGGCTCAGAGAAACATATACTGTAATACAACTGAAAGTCTTTATGCGAAGTTAACTGCTTTGCATCATTCTTCTGAGATAAGCAAAGAATAACATAGGAAATTATTATCTTTTCTTATTGTCAAAAGAGAGAAGGTTGATAGTTTATTATATGACTGTGAGGAAACAATAGTTGTTTTTGATAAAGTTCCTGACAATAGGTTTGCATATGGTGTTGTTAAAATAGATGAATATCTTGATCCAAATGAACTTGTTGATATAGTGAATGAAACTTTGACCAAAAGTGAACAAATCAAAATTTTGAAAAGAACTGAGAATTTTAACTCCAACCCTCAATCAAATTTTGCTGATATCAAAGATAATTCTAGTAGTTTTAGCAAAATCAGTGAAATTGAGGAAGAGGAAACTATCAATTGTTCTTGGTTATTTGTTATTAATGTCGCATCTAAGTCAAAAGACAAAGAAATATGTAATGATTCGATGATTAAGGTTGACACTGACATACCCTCTACTTCAAAAGTTAGTGATTTCGATCATGTGAGTATCATAGATAGTCAAACTGAAAGTAGTGATGATGAGAAAGAGGATGAAGTTTTGAAAAATTTAGTGTCCGAAATGGAAATTTCAAAGGAAAGTGAAATTCCAAGAGTTTTTGTTGATCAAGTATATGGAGACACTGTAAAATTCGACAAAGTGATGACTGAAAAAGGTGCTCATTATCTTGAGACAAATACAGTTGTCCATCCAAATTTCAAGTGCACGGATGATTATATCTTTCCTAATCAAGTGTTTGTCGTTACTGGGAATGTTTATAATATCAATCCGAAATTCAATAAAATGGTTGAAGAAGATAACAATAAAACCTCATATGAAGGATTCTTTTCAAATCAAAGCACTGTTGAAAATAATCTTACCAAAAATTCATACACTTTTCAAAGACAAAAACCACAAAGAAAGTGGGTTGAAAAACAAGAGATTTCAAAAGAAGTTTCAAAGCAAGATGTTTTCGAAACTAATCAAGACATTAAAATCAATTCACAAGAATTCAAAGATCTTGTTTGAAAGGTTTCAAAACAAAATGGAATTTCAAAAAGACAAGCACGAAATAAATTTTTTGGCAAGTTGTGGAAAATGAAAAGAAATCAAATGACATAACAAAGAAAACGAATGAAAAAGTAATGTTTAAATTTCTTAAGACAAAGTCTTTAACACATTCATATGTTAAGAAAAATCCCGCTCAATTGCAAAAGTCTTTTTCACAAGATAATTTTTCAAACAACTTTCCCATCAAAGAATTTTCGTCACAACATCCAATACAAAATGATATCAAACAGAAATTTCAAACAACTTTCCCATCAAAGAATTTTCGAACAAACAATTCACAAAGATTTTCACAAAATCGGTTTGCAAAACCAAATGTTCATTTACAAAATGAGAATCAAAAGTTTGGAGATTTTCGAACAAAATCCAAAGTGAATTTCATTCCACAAAAACCAAACTTTCCAAATCCATCCACTAAACAACCTTCGAAAGTTTCATACACAAAAGGTTGTTCAAAAATGAATAACATAAACCATTGGCTTGAAGGCAAAGGAAATTCATTCCAATTTGGAAAATACTCTCATCAACAAATCAAAGAAGCATATGAGAAATATTTGATTGAATATTCAAATGGAACCTTTTCATCAAAAGATTTTGTTCCTTCTGTTAAAGCATGGAAACCAATTTCAAAAGTGAAAAATGTTGAGAATTTAACTGAGAAGAAAAAGGCGACTATCAGTGACAACTCTAAATCTTCGAAAGTTAATGTTTCTGAGACTTTAACTCATGATCTGGACATAATTAACAGTGTCAAATCAAAGTTCGCAGTTGGATCTTAAATTCGACTTTTCACTCTGTTCTTCAAACTAATCACCAAGGACCCAAACAGCCTTGGGTACCTAAATTTTTCACTAATTGCAGGTTTTATGTAACGAGGAATATGACGAAAAATGGTATACTGATGGTGGTTGCTCGCGTCACATGATTGGGAGGAAGGAAAACTTACGAGATTTTTGAAGTTTAGAAATGCTGGAGTGGTGATGTTTGGAAACAATCACAAGTGTCAAGTGAAAGGATACGGAAAAGTAACGAATGGATAGTTGACAGTAAATCATGTTGCTTATGTCGAAGGTCTTCAACATAGCTTGATAAGTGTTTCTCAACTTGTTGTGGGCCCTGGCAATCAAGTTGATTTTAACGAAGAAGGCAACATAATTTCGAATGTTGAAACCAAAGCAGTTTTGTTAAAATCCAAAAGACATGGTGACATGTTCACTCTCGACATTAAACTCATATTTAGGAAACCTTCTTTATGCTTACTAACGAAAGCTTCATCAGATGTTAGCTGGTTATGACATAGAAGACATTCTCACTTGAATTTTCGAAATTTAATCAAATTTGTGGTAAATGATCTTGTTCGTGGTTTACCTGTATTAAAGTTTGACAATTATACATTGTGTGCAGCTTGCGAACATGGAAAAAAACATAGGCAAGGACATCCAATTGTCATAGATTCGAAAATTACTGAACTGTTGGAAATTCTTCACATTGACTTATGTGGACCATCAATTATTGAAACACTCAACAAGAAATGGTACATTTTAGTAATTGTTGATGATTTTTCACAATTCACTTGGGTTTATTTTCTGAGGTTAAAATCTGAGGTAGCTCAGACAATGATCGATTTCATCAAGCAAATTGAGAAAAGCTTAAGGAAGAATGTTCGAAAGATCAAAAGTGATAATGGAATTGAATATAAGAGCAATGTTTTTGACTCGTTCTTAACAGATAAAGGAATCTCGCATAATTTTTCTTCACCATATACACCACAAAAAATGGTGTGGTTGAAAGACGAAATCGTTCACTTTGCGAAGCAGCAAGAACGATGCTCACATATGCGAATCTTCCTCAATATCGTTGGGCTGAAGCAGTTTCTACTGCATGTTTTACTCAAAATCGTTCATTCACTCATCGACATTTCAATATTACTCCATATGAAATTATCAATAGTCGAAAGCCTAATGTCAAATTCTTTCATGTTTTTGGTTGCAGGTGTTTCATAACGAATCTCAAGGATAATTTTTTGAAATTTTAGTCAAAGGCTGGTGAAGGAATATTCTTGGGATATTCACATAATTCAGATGCTTATCGAGTGTTCAACAAAAGAACACGAAAAATAGAAGAAGAAACGTTTAATCTCACATTTGATGATTATTATGTTAAAAGAGTCGAAAAATGCTTTGAACAACATCCAATAATTAATGAATCAAATATTGAATCTATAAATGAAAATTCAATAGATTTTGATTATGATTTAATCCTTGGTGTTCCTGACAGGGTAGTTGATGCAGAAGTTAATGCAATGGATAATCACAATCCTGAAGCATCGAAACACACTGGTGATTCGACTTTAACACACGAAAGTTTAGATTTACTCTCAACATCGAATTCTCCAAGAATTAGCGAAAGTATGCCGAATGATCAAGTGGAGGGGGAGCACTTGAATTCGTCTTCTCAGATTGAGGGGGAGCATTCTTTCGAGGGGGAGACATGGAGAATGAATGCAAATGTTGAGGGGGATCAAAATCATGATAATCATGTCCATGGGGAGCAAATTGATATGAATATGTCAAATGGGAATCAAAATGAAAATTTTCATGATTCAACTGATAATATTTCCATTACAGGATCAGAAAATGAAGAAATATACGAAGATGCACCACTGGATTTTGATCTAGCATATCCACCACTAGAAAAATGGACAAGAAATCATCCAAGAGAACAAGTCATTGGGAATCCATATGATGAATTTTTTACTCGAGCTCAAATTCGTGCAAAGAATGAGGTACTCAATGCTCATCAAGAGTTTTGCATGTTTAATGTTTTTATTTCGAAAATAGAGCCAAAGAAAGTGAAGGTTGCAATGCAACACTCAGATTGGGTTGTTGCTATGCAATCTGAACTTGCTGAATTTGAACGAAACAAGGTTTGGAGATTAATTCCTAAACCTAATGATGTTTCGATTGTCGGTTTAAAATAGATTTTCAAAAATAAAACTGACAAAGATGGTAATGTTATTCGAAATAAAGCTAGACTTGTAGTTAAAGGTTATTCTCAATAATAAGGTATAAAATATGAAAAAACCTTTACTCCTGTCGCAAGACTCAAGGCAGTTCGAATATTGTTAGCCTATGAAGCTCACAAGGATTTTGATGTGTTTCAAATGGATGTTAAATGTGCATTTTCTCAACGGTGAACTTGAAGAAACAGTTTACGTTGAACAACCTCCAGGTTTCGTAAATAAAGAATTTCCTAATCATGTTTATATCTTAGATAAAGCAGTTTATGGGTTAAAACAAGCACCAAGAGCATGGTATGCAACTCTTACCAATTTCTTAAAACAATCAAAATTTAAACAAGGATCAGTTGACCCCACATTATTTCGAAAGAAAGTTGGGAATCATCTAATGCTTGCTCAAAATTATGTCGATGATATTATTTTGGCTCTACTGACCCTGCATTCTCTAGTGAATTTGAAAGTTTGATGAAAAGCCAGTTTGAGATGAGTATGATGGGAAAAATTAACAATTTTCTCGGGTTAAACGTTCGTCAAAGTAGAGAAGGAATTTTCATAAATCAAGAAAAATATACTAATAATTTGCTTGAAAAGTTTGGAATGACAAATAGCACGAAGCTAAGAGTGCCAATGGCAGTTGGAATAAGGCTTACACCTTCGTTAGACACACCTGCTGTTGATCTTACTGTATACAGGAGCATGATAGGTTCATTACTTTATCTAACTGCAAGTCGGCCTGATATCATGTTTTCTGTTTGTAATTGTGCTAGGTATCAAGAAAACCCAAGAGAACCACATTTGATAGCCGTGAAAAATATTTTTCGTTATCTCAAGGGAAAAATTTCATTAGGATTGTGGTATCCTTTGAAATCAGGCTTTTTCATTCAACTATACTCAGATGCAGATTTGGGAGGATGTAATATTGATTGAAAAAGTACAAGTGGAGGATGTCAATTATTGGATGGGAAGCTTGTAAGTTGGCAATCGAAAAATCAAACTTGTGTTGCAATTTCAACTACTGAAGCTGAGTATGTTGCAGCTACTGCTTGCACTTTGCAAATCATATGGATCCAAAGTCAATTGCGTGATTATGTAATAAACATGAAAAAGATTCCATTGTATTATGATTCACAAAGTGCTATACGCATTTGTCATAATCCAATATGATGTGTGTAAACTCAACTAGTTTTAATCCTACTTTTAATTATAAAATTGACACACAAAGGCAATGGACCTATCAATTGTGGTGTAGCTAAATAAGTAGGGTATCGAACTCAGGGAACAGAAAATTAAAACTAAAAACTAGAATTAACTAAAAACAAGTAATAGAAAATAGGGGTTTCTCTAGTTTTGCAAGACTAGAAACTTAACTACTCAACTAAAAGCTGGAAACATGTAAAAACAAACTAAATTCAATGATCAAAAAGGGTTTCTGTTTAGGTTCAACTCATTTACTCCCGTGGTAATTTTTATGACAATATAATAGATTAATTGTTATTGGTTACCGACTCTGGTGATTAGATTCTCATTCACTATTACTAATCCTTAGAAAACATACCAATTCAAGCAATGGTCAGTTGATTAAACTAATAGATTTACTAGATTAATTATTTGGGTTAAATAAGACTTGTTGCTAGCTAATTAAATTTGGTGATTCAATTAACTTCATGTTGATGGTGTATCACACAAGCTCACACATTAATTTACCCATTCTAATTAATCCTAGTTTCATGTTCATTATTCCTAGGCATATAGTATTGTGCTAACATAAATTATATGAGATAAGCAATTAAGAGATTTTCATGTAGCTTAATCACTTAGCAATTAACAGAAAACAGTTATGGTTAATGCCTAAGGGTCTTTAACAACCTTAATTTAACAATATTACCAACTAACAATTAATCAAAAACAAAATAAATTAAACCATAGGAGCAAAATTGTTTCCCCAAACAGAAACTAACGAATTAGTTCATGAATTCAGTGTATGAAAGCCTAAAAATGAATTCAATTAAACGTAACATAATTCTATTCAAAGGAAAAGTGGAAAATTAAACCTAAAGTGCCTTAATCTCTTAAGAATGAAGGATTAGGGTTCTTCAATCGTTTTCCAGAGCTCCAAGACTTCCTTGATCGCCAATTGTTTCACCAAAAATCCAGAGAGAGTCCTCAATTCGGGTTTGTGAAGTCTATTTATAGTTTTCTCAAAACAGGGGCTACTCGTCGAGTAGCCAACTGACTCGTCGAGTCCTCCTTGAGGAATACGTATACGGCAAGGACTCCACGTGTCGCTTCGCAAATCTTCGTGTCTACTCATCGAGTAGACGACCCTACTCGCCGAGTAGCTTCAGAATTAAGATTTTTTTCTTCTTTCTTTTGTTCCCGAGCTTCCGTTCATATCTCCTACTTCCTTTTGCTTCCGAGCTTCTTTGTTCCCGTTCTTCGCATGTTCACTGTCCTCGTCTCGCAGGTTCACGGTCAACCTCATTTGCGGTTGATCCTCATCCTCGCTTCATGTTCTCAGTCATCTTGTGCGAGAGTTCGTACTGCGTTAATTTAAAAAAGTTTGGGAGTTGCCAGGAATCGAACCTGGGTGCCTCGCTTCAACATCCCACGCGTCTTACCAGTTGGGTTAGGCTGCCTCTTGTTTCAATCCTTACCAATTTAATTCAAAAGGATTCAATATCTTCGATTCCCATTTCGCATTTTTTACACTTTCAGCCCAAAAATCAATTTCATTTATTTTTTAATTCCATTTTCAACCCAAAATTTTTGGTTTTTTATTTTTGACTTTCTAAATTGTCTTTGGACTAAAAATTTTGACTTTGAATTTTAAGTTTGTCCTTTGACTTTAAAATTTCACTTTCTCGTTTAACTTTCAAATTTTCAAATTTAGTTTTTTGGTTTGACTTTTAGTATTGACTTTTAAGTTTGACTTTTTAAATTTTACTTTTAAGGTTGAGTTTTGAATTTTTAGTCAAAGGGCATTTTTGGTAAACAGTGAGCTCCTCAAACTTTCTAGTCAATGAAGTTTCATGCTCTCAAACTTGCATTAAAATTGTTAAATTTTTACATGAACAAATTGAATTGAGAAAGAGAGAGAACGAGGACCTAAAATATGAGAAGTATGAGCATATGAAAGGCTAGAGACCATTAAAAGAGAAATTAGAGGCCAAAATCAAGGACTTTAGAACCCTTCAAGAGGAATACAACAACAAATGTGAAAATTATAACTATATTAAAAGATAACGTCCCTCGGTGAGGTAGTTGTCTCGATGATTGAGAAGAAATTAAAAATGAAAGATAATAAATCTAAGGGGTTAAGATATCACAGTGTTCCACCTCCCTTCAATAAGAACTATAACGCACCCTTGAAACTATTGAGGTAGAGACACCTACTTAGTTTGGCCCAACCAGCTTCAGTTAAGACTGAACCAGCTTCAGTTAAGATTGAACCATCTGGACCTACTAAGGTTATTAAGGTGAATGTTTCTGATGCTTCTACTTCATGTGCAGGTAAAGTAGTAGAGGATGAGGACAAGGAGAACATAACTAATTCTAGTTCTGCAAATTCTGATGATTGTCAAACAAATGACATTCCTAAACTCTAAATATGTTGCTTCTAACTCAGTTACTTCTGACAAACCTGTTGTTGGTAAATACAGGCCACCAAAAGAAGCGAAACAAAGTGCCTACTGCAAGTGTGTTTGTGGGAACAATAGGAGACAAGGCAAGGACATGCCACCATAGGCAGGAAGAAACAACTTCCCAGTGAAGAAAAAGACTTGCTTTCACTGTGGAACACCTGGACATTCACTGTGGAACACCTGGGCACATTGCCAGAAATTGTACAAATCGTATACGTTCCCTACTATGCATATGGAAGGCAGAATGCACCAAGAGGGAGATTTTCCAAAAGAAATCCCTCAAGGTCATGTTCAGACAATGGCGACGTGAATTCCATGAAGGGCAAGAGTTCAACTCCCAAGGCCAAGAATCCAAATCCCAAAGGCAAGAAGGGAATGGCAGCCAAGAAGTCCAATCCAAAAGATGCTCCAATGAAACCAAGACTGGTCAGGTCAAATTCATCTCGAAGATCAGCTTCAAGTTCGAAATCAAGAGACGAGGCACCCATCCGATCCAACAAGAAATGGGTCAAACCCGACTACAGATTGGTTCTAAAGGTTCAATCTCCCAAATCTTCTAATGACTCTAATATTTCTTCATCTTCTGTTTGTGATAAATAGGATATGTCATGGGAGAGAGTTCCTTGCACAGATGAAAAAGGTCAACACAGTTTCAAAATGGATTAGGTTCCAAAGACCAACTAATCTTGCTCTGTGTTGGAGCAGCTATGGAGGCATATCATCAGACTTCGGTTTGTTGGTAGTGGTTGTTCCTGGAACATGAAAGGAGACATCTCTCAACTGTACAACACTCATAACCTTTTTTGAGAGAATGTGTCCTTTGTGGGAAAGGAAGAAAGGAAATGATCACACATGGGGTTAGTGTTTAATGACATGAAGAATTTTCGGATCTGTTTTGAGATTGTGTGCTGTTCTCAGACCTTTTGGATGCAAATTCAATCGGTGTCTTACGGTTTAAGTTTTTTTCTCGATATTCCGGAGTTTATCTTAAACTTATTCACTTTGAAGACAATTTTTTCTTTCTTATAGTTTTTCTTTAGTAGGTGTTATTCAGGAGGTGATATCAAGAGAGTGATAACAGGCAGTCTAAACCAGTGTAAGGTACTGAAACTAAATTATCTAGACTTTGTGTTCAATGTGCTGGTAGGCATTAAGGATTTGACAGTGTGGATTTAGATAGGATTGTTTGGACTGGCCATACGACGCTCGGGTAGATTGAGCAGTGAGATAAACACGGGAACCCACGGGATACACTAAATTAATACGCATCTAGAACAATGGTTCAACTTTTCCTTGATGTACGGACTTATGTCCTTAATTCCAGTTCTGATAGGGTAACTTGGGGGTTCTGATAAAGTAGGTATGTAGGAAATTGATTTCTTGATTTCTATCTGTCAGTCATATGTTGCTTCATCTGCGTGATTGGAAGTGATCTGACCTAGAATTGCAACATATGCAACTTTAATTCTATGCACATCCTTATCCATGAAATTCTTTCTATATGTTAGCCATATGTTGTCCCCTATGCGTGATTGAAAGTGTCACACCCCCGAACCGTTAGAAAACAACGACGGAAACATCCGGGGGCAGGTGACGTCATGCGTAGTATCACAACAGTTGTATCATAGCAAGCACTATAAACACAACCATTACACTACAATATGATTATTTACATTTGTTTGAAAACATAGTTTGTACATAACAGTATATAAAAAAGGTAAAAGACGTGACCAAAATGCTCTTTCTTCTCCAAAAGATGGCAAGAGTACCTGTCTATTGTTGCCCTGAGAATACAAGTAGTTTGAAAGAGTATCAGCATAAAGATAGTGAGTTTATAAGTACTTAGTTTTGGTGAAAAATGTTTCTTTGATCCTTTGAAAAGTGTTTCCCACGAAAATCCTATATTTTCTTATAGAAAGTGTGTTTGAACATCCATTAGTTACTTGTTGAACAATCTTTTTATAAGAAATCGAGTTATCCTAGGAAAATCCCATATTTTCCCTTAAAAGTTGATGATTGGTTATCTGTTCTAGTCTGAGGTGTACAAGTATCTATTCTACTTATATCGTTAGACGTAGTTTTCTTGAAAAACCCTGTTTGCTCCCTGTGAGGTGTATTAGCCTTATTACATAAATAAAACTAATAAATACGTGGTGAACTAAATCCCAAGGGTATTATTAATACCCTCTACTAATCAAATCGGTTTAGTTCACTTGTTTCATTATTACAAAGGTAAATTATTGTTATCTAGGTTGCGAGTGTCATAACCGTACTTATACTTGATATGGCACGTAACGGGGCTAGTATATTTTTATGACTTTGTCACCCCTGGACTTGTCGGTCCAACTGTAGCTAGAAGTAAGGTGCGGGATAGTCTGTCCTATATAGATCTATACACAACAGTCACATTCTCCCTCCAAGAGATTCTTGTTACAAGTGCTAATCCTACACCCTGATTCTGTGGGGGTGTTAGCAAGGACGTCTCTCCAACTTTAGACCAACAATTTACAAGTAATAATACTGAAAATCCTATTTATGATCTGCATGAATCCTTTATAAAATAACAAATTTTACGATATGATTCATGAGTTCATTGCTTTAGTTTTGAAAACTGTTTCTACGAGTTGATTTCTGAATTGTTTGGTAAAACAGTTTTCTGTGTTAAAATCATTCTGAACATAAAATCATATACTTTGAGAACAAGTTTTCTTGTACTTTTGCTTGTATTCCCCCCTGAAAACATGGAAAACTCGGAAAAAGCATAGGGGTATGGACTCACTATTTAACGTAGGATTTGAGTGTACAATCGGGATGAGTGTTAAGTGTCAATTGATGTTTCATACTCAAGTGGACCTTATTAACATATGGTAACACGTACACATATTAGATGAGGGCATAACACTATTTGTTATGGAAGGAAACCACCTTAGGGACTAGGAAACACTTGAGACTAAGTGTTAGAGTCACACGTGATTGAAGATGGGGAGTTTGCGGCCGTAATCAAGAGTGTACGGTCATGGGTTTGCAGTCCATGGGTTTACGGTCCATGGGTTTACGGCCGAAAACACTAGGTGAAAGGTGTGATTTTTGGTGTTTCAAGGTCCTTTCTATCCTCTTGGAAGTGTTCTAAGCCTTGCACACAACTCAAGGAAGAGTTTAAGCTCAATAATCGACCAAAAATGGAGTTTACGATCATTGAAGGGTGTACGGTTCATTATTTGGGTCGATTTTTAGGTGAAAATCAATGGTTTCTAGTAGATATCAACCATAGATGGTAGTTACTTATTGTAAGAGGCTTGGAATGAGGTTTTTAGCCACCAAGAACTAGTGTGTGTTCTTGGTGTTCATGGTGAGAGAGAAAATCTAGACAAATGGTGAGATTAATGAGGTAGGAACATGGTTTTATCACTAGAAAAGAGATTAAAACACAATCAAAGTGAAGAATCACTTACATTCTTGAGGATTCCTTAAGAAAACTTGATAGTTATAGAGAGAAGAGAGAGAGAGAGAGAGAGAGTAGAGAGAGAATGCCTTTGAAGTATGTAAAGTGACAAATGAAGGCCATATACCCTATATATAGAGTAGAGTTTTCTGCCAAGGGGTGGGGTGGGGGTGTACGACCATAAACTCGATTTTGCGGCCGTATACTCCTCTCGAAGGGGAGTTTGGCTCGGTTGTTATGCTTTGGCTTGGAAAACCCGTTCTTGGCCCCAAACCTTGATTGTACTGAGTTTAGAATATTTAATTAGACTCGAGATAATGCTGACAAGAGCATAAATAAATTCTGAATTGATTTAGTTTTAACGGTATGAACGGAAGAAATTTCGGGTTGTCACATCATCCCCCCGTTAGAGGGGATTTCATCCCGAAATTCTAACATAGAATACAAATCATGGATTTGGAAAGAGATGTGGATACTTCTGCTTCATCTGATCTTCGCACTCCCGAGTGAATTCGGGTCCCCGCATGGCATTCCAGTGAACCTTTACTATCGGGATGTGACTTTGTTTCGTTTGTTTTATCTCTCTATCCATGATTTCGCCTAGTTCTTCGACAAAGTTTAGGTTCTCGTTCATTTCAATCTCATCGAGAGGGACCACAAGGGTTTTGTCGGATAAGCATTTCTTAAGATTCGAAACGTGGAACGAAGTTTTTAGGCTACAGGACCAATCCTAGCAAGGATCTCGAAGGGTCCTATGTATCTTGGATTTAGCTTTCCACGCTTTCCAAAGCGTATCATGCCTTTCCAGGGTGAGACCTTCAACAGAACACGGTCTCCAATCTGGAACTCTAAGAGTTTTTGTCGTTTATCAGCGTACCTCTCTTGTCGGTCTCGTGAGGCTTTCTGTCGTTCCCTGATTTGTATGATCTTTTCAGCGGTTTCGTGGATAATTTTTGGGCCTGTGAGAGTGCTGTCAGGGACTTGTCCTTTGGCCAGCTGTGTTTCACCCACTTCAACCCAGCACATGGGGGATCTGCACTTACGACCATAGAAGGCTTCGAAAGGTGCAACCTTGATACTGGTGTGGTAGTTGTTGTTGTTGTAGGAGAACTCGACCAAGGGTAAATGGATGCCCCACGACTTACCGAAGGCGATGACACATGCTCTCAACATGTCTTCCAAAGTTTGGATGGTTCTCTCACTTTTCCCGTCTGTCTGAGAATGGTAAGTTGTGCTCATGTCTAACTTAGTTCCAAGAGCTTCGTGTAGTGACTGTCAGAACCTCGAAGTGAACTTGCTATATCGATTAGAGGTATGGACACATGCACACCATGCAGTCAAACTATCTCTTGAATGTAGATTCGTGTGATTCTTTCCATCTTGAAAGTTTCTTTAATTGGCAGGAAGTGAGCGGATTTTGTCAATAGGTCGACTATTATCCAGATGGTATCGCACTCACTCGAAGATTTGGGTAATTTGGTGATAAAATCCATGGTAATCCTTTCCCACTTCCACTCAGGTATCTTTGGCTGCTGGAGTATGTAACGCCCGCAAATCCGGGCTAGTCAAATTAGAGGCAATAGGGGTCGAAAACGACTTTTCAACAAAATATTATTTAGAATAAATAATCTTAACCAAGTTGTAGTATATGTCACGAGGTTTCCGTACATATAAAGAACGCCGGAATCCGAGTTATAACGAAGAAGTTATGACCTGTCGAAGTTTCGCGACAAAACCGGCACGATACTGGAAAAGCGTAAATAGTGAATTTACGATAGAGCGAGATTTAGCCTTAGCGATCTAAACGAAAGTCGTATAATATGTTAAACTAAGAATATCTATAAAAAGAACGCCCAAATCTGACTTCGTATGAAGAAGTTATGATTTTTCGAAGTTTCGGAATAGCAGTGTACAACCCGAAATTCGAATATTAGATCGAGCGGTTTTTAGCCGACACGACCTAAACAAGAATCGAAGATCTCGTTGAGAGTAGCGTAACGAGAAAAAGATGGGCGAAAACGGATGTCGGATGAAGAAGTTATGAGGATTTAACGGACCAATCGTGTCTCGACCCGTTAATAATATAAAATTTAAAATCGAGCCAAAATTAGCCGACGGAGTCTAAACGAAAGTTGTAGATTACGTTCCCACCTTCACGTGGATATAAAGAATGTCGAAAAAGGAGGTCGTACGCGAAAATTATGAATTTTTGAAGTAGTAACTCGAATTTGCGAAGCTGGTGCAATAGGTGATGACGTGGCTCGATCAGCTTGCGGATCACGGCCTGGTCTTCGGATTTGGACACGTAGCCCTCGCATACGCCCCGCGTACATAGCTCGGAACACCCAGCGTTCTCCTCTCTTGTGCGGTCCGAAGAATGCCCACGTCGCCCCACCCGAAGCGAGACACCTGCCCCTACGCGCAGCGTACCACCGAGGGTACGCCCAACGTTCCGAGGAGGCTCGCGCCTATATGAACCCTGCGAGGCCATCTGATTTCTCACACCAAAAATAACTTCTATCTCTAGTTTCTTTCTCTCTCTAGAGTTCCAACCCCCCCTAAACCCTAGAAAAAACCCTTAGCACCCTAGGGAAGCCTCGAGGCTCCCGGAGTCCCGAGAAAAAGGAGTTTTTCGGTTTCGAAACGCTGCTCCAATTAAGTTCTGGTTTTCGATAAAATTCGTTGTAAGTATGCTACGCTTACGTAATTTTTAATATAGCTTTCAAATAATTATAGGAATGTTATTAGGTCCTTAAAATAATTATTTGGGCTATTATTATGAGTTATATTGAGCATTATTAAAGCTTAATAATAGTCAATCTGATTAATTTGTCACGGTTATCGTTAAACTAAACCCTAGTGGTATCGGTACTAGGTTTTATCGAAGGAATATCGTTTTGAGAGTATCGAAGCGCTGTCCGAGTGCTGAGTCACCACCTACTCAGGTGAGTGCATAGTTACTTTCAGCTTACACATAGGTATGAAGTATTTTACGTGCTGTGTGTGTATATTATCTGTATACTTGCTATTTATGTTGGATGAACGTTTTATACATGTTTTCAATGATTCAAACTGTATATGTATTTTATATCTACATAATGTGCTGGGTAAAACACGCGTAGATATAATAGTTGCTGTGTGACAAAATAAAATAATGAGAGGCCTCGTTATAGCTGTTCTTGATGATCTAGTCATCTAGCTGAGTATAGATGACGACCACGGACTATTCTAGACAGTCCAGTGGAACACTAGCACGCTCGCAACCTGTAGGTGTTTATTCGAACTGTGTGTTTATTCGAACTGTGTGATTATTCGAACTGTGTGTTTATTCGAACTATGTGAACTGTGTGCTCACCAGATATACTCCATCCCAATGATAGTCCTTTGACTAGGTCCCTTGTGTTAAATGGTTTAGGGACGTAATGTGAGGATAACGAGAATGGGTAATTGGGTTGATTGTTTGATGTTTAAAAATAATAATTATATTATTGTGGGTTGAAAACCCTATGTGCTCACCAGGTTTCCCAACCTGACCCATTCAGTTTATTTATATCACAGGTGTTGATATGAATTCACAATACACTGAGAGATTTAAAGAGATGTAGATCACTAGTGTAAATAATTGTAAGTTCTGTTTATGCTTATGTTTCTGTATTAACGATGACATCCCAAACGTTTTAAAATGAAATAAATACGTTTCTTCGAAAATGTTTTAATAACGTATTTATCGTGTTTTTTTGGGAACAAATTCCGCAACATTTTTATGAAATGAAGTACTCTGATTTTTAAACAAAGCATAAACAAACCGGTCTTTTCTGGCCGTGATTTTGGGGATGTCACAGTTGGTATCAGAGCATTAGTTTAAGCGAACAAGGAATATGGATTTATTTCTAGACTTAAACTTAGAATGCTAAGCAATGATTGTGAGGTGTGAGCACTAGCTTATTTTAGTAATTATGCCTAAAATGCTTTTATGTGCTAAATACTTGTGCCTGATATGCTGTTAGTTGTTTGGATCTATGGTCTGTTGCTGACCGGATCTGGAAACCTTATGTGTTTAGGATTCTAAACGTACGACTACGATATTAGAACTAGCATGTAAACGTTTCAGAGTGATAAGGATGATTTAAACGTCAATCCTAAGTAAAGGTCTAGATTCACCTTATTCGGTGTATAGATCAAGATGGCAAGAACCCGTAGCGGAAACGTGAATGCAAATGAGAACAGAAACCAACCCCCAGTGATTGAGCAAATATCGGTGATGGAAGCTGCTGCTGAGCCAGTCACAATGGCCGGAGTGCAAGCGATGATCCAAGTGATGTTGGATCGTCAAATGGAGGAAACTAGGCGTTTGCTCCAGCAAAATCGAGAGGAAACGACCATTCAGATCGAACAGCCCGAGTTGAACGAAGGGCAGACTGAGGAGGGAAACTACAGTGGGACTGTTGGTCAAGCCAACCCACCAATAGTTCAACAAAACAACCAAGATGACGAAGTCGAGAGGAATGGATGCAAGTACAAGGATTTTCTGACTTGCAAGCCATCGACTTTCACCGGAAAGGAGGGTCCGATCGGGGTCATGGATTGGATCTCGGAGATGGAATTAGCCTTCATGACGTGCGGTTGCATGGGAAAGCAATAGACGACATTTGTAGTGCGTCAGTTTCGAGGAGGCGTTGTACGTTGGTGGAATACCTTGGGGAAGACTTTGAGCCCCCAATGAGCCCCTGCAACTGACATGGGCAGAATTTCTGGTGCAATTCAAACGAAAGTACTGCTCAGCTCAAAACCTGCTTGAGCTAGAGAACCAGTTTCTAACCCTGAAGAAGGGAAGCATGTCAATCGATGAATACACCAACAACTTCACAGAGAAGATGGAGTTTGCCTTCCGCCTTGTTCCGGATGAGCTGACGAAAATCGACAAGTACGCAAAGGGACTTCCATGGGAGTATGCGGTGCCAGTGCGTCAGACACCTACTCTGGAGGCAGCTATATGGGCTGCCAAGTCTGTGGAAGATATGATTAAGGGAAGAGCTGCCAACAAGATTGAGGTTGGTGAAAAGAGGAAGTTTGAGGAATCTACGAGGCCCAATAAGAAGATCAAGTCTGGTTCAAAGGAGTCTAGCGGAGTAGGAAACAAAGTGAAATGGTGCGAGAAGTGCAAGAAAAATCACTTTGGGAAATGTAGCGAAGAAGTGACTTGCTACAAGTGTGGGAAGACCGGACATTACGCCAACGAGTGCAAAAGGTTGTGTTATGAATGCTGTGAAGAAGGGCATGTTGCTAAGGATTGCCCGAAAAAGAAAGAGGCGGCAAAACCAAACATTCCGCCAAAACCGAAGGCAAGAGCATTCCATATGATCCTAGACGAAGCAGATGACAATGCGAGGATTCAGGAATGACGGCTTGACATCCAAGGATCGAGTTATAAAGTAGCCATAGAATCATATGATGTAGCCTGTTAGAGGCATAGTCTAGGGTGAACTTGAACACCTATGTAATCGTTTCAAGAAATAATATGAAACCTTTGTTTTGTTATTTGATGTGTTAAGTTGTTGTGTGGTTTTCTTGTATGGTGACTTGGAAAAACTGTGGGACAATACTTGGAACGAGTATGAGTAGGTGTGAATGGTAGTAGAGGCCTATACTACCGGAAGCACAGGACTTACACTTGGATCAGGGAAAGTCACAAGGTTACCAAGAAGCTAGTAATTGATTTCGTTTTATTCAAGTGTATCGTTACCATCGTTTCGGTAATGACTAAAAAGATTGTTGTTATCCCGACCCTAGTGGTCATATCCCATTGAGTCCGACTACGATGAGCAGGTTACGTGGTTCAGAGGACCAAGTTTGTTGAAGCGTCCGACTTAAACCAAACAATTGAAATCAAAGCGATCAATAAAAGTATCACACTCGTTGTTAAAGAAGTTGGTAGCTAGAAATGCCAAATGTTAAAGTGTGGTTATATCACATTAGAACATGAAGGAAGGCATAGCTTGTTTAACTCTAAGAGACCTAAGTCTAAGTGTTGCAACATACGATGATAGGTCATTAGAATATGACACATCGATCCATAGTAGTAATAAAAGAAATCATCTCAAGTTCGTATCTAGTAAGTATCTAGATTGTGACTTAAAGGTCATAATTAGTCTAACCTGAGGTAGAGAGTAGGTGCACGATCGAGCATTGCTTACATTTAGTGAGTCTAAGAGATAGACTTGAAGGAATATAGAAGTTATAAATATTACCTAGGATGATCAAATGATGTATGGAGTCATTATACGACTCTGTTTCGTTGATGATTCCGGGACGTAATCATCCTAAGGGGGAGATAATTGTAACGTCCGCAAATCCGGGCTAGTCAAATTAGAGGCAATAGGGGTCGAAAACGACTTTTCAGCAAAAGATTATTTAGAATAAATAATCTTAACCAAGTTGTAGTATATGTCACGAGGTTTCTGTACATATAAAGAACGCCGAAATCCGAGTTATAACGAAGAAGTTATGACCTGGCGAAGTTTCGCGCCAAAACCGGCACGATACCGGAAAAGCGTAAATAGTGAATTTACGATAGTGCGAGATTTAGCCTTAGCGATCTAAACGAAAGTCGTAGAATATGTTAAACTAAGAACATCGATAAAAAGAACGCCCAAATCTGACTTCGTATGAAGAAGTTATGATTTTTTGAAGTTTCGGAATAGCAGTGTACAACCCGAAATTCGAATATTAGATCGAGCGGTTTTTAGCCGACACAACCTAAACAAGAATCGAAGATCTCGTTGAGAGTAGCGTAACAAGAAAAAGATGGGCGAAAACGGATGTCGGATGAAGAAGTTATGAGGATTTAACGGACCAATCGTGTCCCGACCCGTTAATAATATAAAATTTAAAATCGAGCCAAAATTAGCCAACGGAGTCTAAACGAAAGTTGTAGATTACGTTCCCACCTTCGCGTGGATATAAAGAATGTCAAAAACGGAGGTCGTACGCGAAAATTATGAATTTTTGAAGTAGTAACTCGAATTTGCGAAGCTGGTGCAATAGGTGATGACGTGGCTCGATCAGGGTCGTAACTTGCAGATCACGGCTTGGTCTTCGGATTTGGACACGTAGCCCTCGCATACGCCCCGCGTACACAACTCGGAACGCCCAGCGTTCTCCTCTCTTGTGCGGTCCGAAGAATTCCCACGTCGCCCCACCCGAAGCGAGACACCTGCCCCTACGCACAGCGTACCACCGAGGGTACGCCCAGCGTTCCGAGGAGGCTCGCGCCTATAAGAACCCTGCGAGGCCAGCCGATTTCTCACACCAAAAATAACTTCTCTCTCTAGTTTCTTTCTCTCTCTAGAGTTCCAAACCCCCCCTAAACCCTAGAAAAACCCCTTAGCACCCTAGGGAAGCCTCGAGGCTCCCAGAGTCCCAAGAAAAAGGAGTTTTTCGGTTTCAAAACGCTGCTCCAATTAAGTTCCGGTTTTCGATAAAATTCGCTGTAAGTATGCTACGCTTACGCAATTTTAATATAGCTTTCAAATAATTATACGAATCTTATTAGGTCCTTAAAATAATTATTTGGGCTATTATTATGAGTTATATTGAGCATTATTAACGCTTAATAATAGTCAAACTGATTAATTTGTCGCGGTTATCGTTAAACTAAACCCTAGTGGTATCGGTACTAGGTTTTATCGAAGGAATATCGTTTTGAGAGTATCGAAGCGCTGTCCGAGTGCTGAGTCACCACCTACTCAGGTGAGTGCATAGTTACTTTCAGCTTACACATAGATATGAAGTATTTTACGTGCTGTGTGTGTATATTATCTGTATACTTGCTATTTATGTTGGATGAACGTTTTATACATGTTTTCAATGATTCAAACTGTATATGTATTTTATATCTACATAATGTGCTGGGTAAAACACGCGTAGATATAATAGTTGCTGTGTGACAAAATAAAATAATGAGAGGCCTCGTTATAGCTGTTCTTGATGATCTAGTCATCTAGCTGAGTATAGATGACGACCACGGACTATTCTAGACAGTCCAATGGAACACTAGCAGGCTCGCAACCTGTAGGTGTTTATTCGAACTGTGTGTGTATTCGAACTGTGTGATTATTCGAACTGTGTGTTTATTCGAACTGTGTGAACTGTGTGCTCACGAGATATACTCCATCCCAATGATAGTCCTTTGACTAGGTCCCTTGTGTTAGATGATTTAGGGACATAATGTGAGGATAACGGGAATGGGTAATTGGGTTGATTGTTTGATGTTTAAAAATAATAATTATATTATTATGGGTTGAAAACCCTATGTGCTCACCAGGTTTCCCTACCTGACCCACTCAGTTTATTTATATCACAGGTGTTGATATGAAGTCACAATACACTGAGAGATTTAAAGAGATGTAGATCACTAGTGTAAATAATTGTAAGTTCTGTTTATGCTTATGTTTCTGTATTAACGATGACATCCCAAACGTTTTAAAATGAAATAAATACGTTTCTTCGAAAATGTTTTAATAATGTATTTATCGTGTTTTTCTAGGAACAAATTCCGCAACATTTTTATGAAATGAAGTACTCTGATTTTTAAACAAAGCATAAACAAACCGGTCTTTTCTGGCCGTGATTTTGGGGATGTCACAGAGTAGACCTGAGGGCTTCTGATATTAGACCTTCACCTTGGCGCAAGTCAGGCACTTGCCCACGAAGGTAGCGATCTCTACTTTCATGTTTGGCCACCAATATAGTTTCTTGAGATCAATGTACATCTTGTCCGAACCTGGATGAACGGAGTATCTGGTCTTGTGAGCCTCGTTCATGACAACCTCTCTGTAACCACCGAACTTTGGGGTCCAAATCTGTTTTATTAAATAATATACTCCGTCTCCCTTGATCTCTAAGTTCTTCTCCATTCCTCTCAAAACTTTATCAGGCATGCTCTCTGGTTTTAAGGCTTCCTGCTGAGCCTCTCTGATTTGTGCGGATAAGTGGGAATGGATGGTCATTGTTAGTTCCTTCACCCTAAGACCTGAGCATTCCTTTTGGCTAAGGGCATCTGCCACCATATTGGCCTTGCCGGGATGGTAGCGTATTTCGCGCTCATAATCGTTGAGTAGCTCAACCCATCGCTATTGTCTCATGTTCAACTCCTTCTGGTCGAAGATGTGCTGCATGGTTTTATGGTCAGTGAAGATCATGCACTTGGTTCCGTAGGGATAATGTCTCCATATCCTCAATGCGAAGACTACTACTCCTAAATCTAAGTCGTGAGTTGTGTAGTTGAATTCATGTGCTTTCAGTTGTCTTGAGGCATAGGCGATAACATTTCCCTGCTGCATAAGCACACAACCTAAACCCTGATTGGATGCATCGCAATAAACAATGAAGTCCTCTGTCCCTTCAGGCAGAGACATGATAGGTGTGTTGCAAAGGGCCTGCTTTAATGTCTGGAACACAGTGTCTTGCTTTTTTACTCCAACAAAAGGGTACACCTTTTGGGTCAGAGTGGTTAAGGGTTGGCAATTCTGGAGAAATTATGGATAAACCTGCGATAATAGCCAGCAAGACCCAAGAATTGACAGATTTTTGTGGGCGTCTTCGGTGCTGACCAGTTCTCTATCGCTTTGATTTTAGAGGGGTCCACGTGTATTCCTTCCTCGCTTACCACATGACCTAGGAAAGCTACTTTTCGAATCCAGAATTCGCACTTGGAGAATTTCGCGTATAGCTTCTTCGTCCTTAGAGTTTCTAGCACCAATCTCAAGTGCTGTCTGTGATCTTCCTCGCTTCTGGAATAGACAAGTATATCGTCGATGAATACGATAACGAACTTGTTTAGGAAAGGACGGCACACCCGATTCATCAGGTCCATGAATATTGTCAGTGCATTGGTTAGACCGAAAGGCATTACTACGAACTCATAGTGACCATACCGAGTCCGAAATGGTGTCTTAGGAACAACAGTCTCGTGGACTCGCAGCTGATGGTACCCTGATCGTAGGTCTATTTTCGAGACGTAGTTGGCTCCATGAAGTTGGTCGAAGAGATCATTGATTCGAGGAAGAGGATAACGGTTCTTAACGGTGAGTTTGTTTAGTTCGTGGTAGTCGATGCACATCTGAAAACATCCATCCTTCTTTTTCACAAATAAAACCGGGGCTCCCCAAGGTGAGGAACTCGGTCTGATGAATCCTTTGTTGAGCAGCTCATTGAGCTGACTAGATAACTTCTGCATTTCTGCTGGTGCTAAGTGGTATGCGGACATAGCTACGGGGGTAGCTCTGGGGCTTAAATCGATGCAGAACTCGACTTGGAGTTCGGGCGGAATTCCCGGAAGCTCTTCGGGAAAGACATCAGGAAAGTTGCAGACTTCGGGGATGCTCTTGAGGTCTTTAACTTCCTGCTTCTCATTAATGACATGGGCTAGCAATGCATGACACTCCTTCCGCAGAAGTTTCTGGGCTTTGTTGCACGAGATGATGCAGAGGTTTGAACTGAGTTTATCCCCATAAATCATGAGGGCTTCGCCAGAGGGAAGATTGAGGTGGATAGCTTTTTCGTAGCAAATGATATCAACACGATTGGGGCTCAACTAATCCATGCCAATGATGACATCGAAACTCTTTATGGAAACCAACATAAGATTGATAGGAAAAGAATGATCAATCAGGGTAAGGGTACAACCTACAAATATGTCGTTAGTGCTCTCTTTCTCGCCGTTAGCCATCTCAACGGTAAATGCTTCGGTTAAAGGTTGAGGTTTATGTTTGAGAAGATGTTTGAATGCATGACTGACAAAACTTCTCTCTGCACCAGAATTGAAAATAATGCATGCATAAGAGTTGTTGAGGAGGAACGTACCTGAAACAACTATGGGATCAGCGACCGCTTCCTCCTGGCCCATTGCCAGCACCGTTCCTATGTTGTCGCATGTTGCTGTCTTGGGGCAGTTTCTCTTGTAGTGTCCGACCTCGCCACAACCGTAACAAGCTTGACCGACACCTACTCCAGATGCCTGATTGGTTGGTTGGACTGGTTTCTTGCAAACTCGAGATGTGTGCCTCTTTTTTTCACAGCTGGTGCATGACATTTTTCGGCACTGTCCCTGATGGTGGTAGTTGCACTTGTTGCACAGAGGTAGTTTGCCAGCATAGCGACTGGGGTTTGTTGGAGTAATGGGGATTGTAACAGGAGTAGTAGCAGCATGGACTGCCACAGTTTGTTGTTTCTTGGAGAGCTCTTGAGAGGACTGGCCCTTGCGCTTGTTCCAACCTTTCTTCTTCCCACCACCCTCCTTCTGTGGTTTAGGAACAGTTGTTACCTCATCGAGATCAACTTTATGATCGATCAAAGTCTACGCCAGGCACTTGGCGCTATCAAATGGAGTTGGCCGAGCAACTAATATGTTTCCCTTGGTTGGTTTTGTTAGTCCCCATATGTACCTCTCTATTTTCTTGTTCTCCGGGGTGACCATTCCCGAACAGAGGAGAGCCAGATCACAAAATCTAGCGGTGTAGGTAGCGATATCGGAACCCTTCATCTTTAGGTTCTAGAGTTCGTGTTCCAGCTTCTGCATTTCGCCCCGTGGGCAGTACTCAGCAAGCATGAGCTCCTTCAAGCTCTCCCAACCCATATCATTCGCTACATGCAGGGTCAGGGATTTGACCCGACCATTCCACCAGGTCAGGGCTCTGTTGGTGAAAGTGCAAGCGGAGAATTTCACCTTACTGGCTTCGGAATAAGAGCAAATTTCGAAGATAGACTCGATCTTCTCGAACCATCGAGTCAGGCCAATAGCACCTCCATTGCCGTCGAAAGATGTGGGCTTTGCGTTCATAAAGTCTTTATTGGAGCACTCTGTTTGGTGTCCTTGACTACCTTAATGATTTTGGGAATGAGTACCACTTCCTGATCCGTTAGAACCTCCAGGGTTCATCTAAGCCATTACAGCGGACACAACGGCAGTAACTGCTGCTTGAAACATAATCGGATCAAACTGAGGAGGTGGAGGAGCTGGATCTGTTGGAGGATTGTTGTTCTTTTTGTTGGGTGTTTTCTTTGGAGGCATCTTGTACTATATCAGGAAAAAGAAAATGATAATCCCCTTTGACTTTTGAATCAAGAGATATGGAACAATGTATATCTCTATATGATAGATAAAGTGTTCTACTAAGCGATAACAAGAAAGGATTACTAGCGCAAGTAAAACTCCTATAGTATTTTAAGTTGTCTGTTTTGTTCTATCGATATTTTGTGGTAGGAATACTTGGTAAATTTTAGGCCAGCTGTAACACCATAGTCATTCCCAAGCACATGTTGGTCATGTCTCGAATAAATATAGTTGATCAGACTATATTGACCCTATACATGATTACATAATTGTCAAGTTTTAACCACGGTATCGAACATCCAAATACTTTTGTTTTGTTCTGCACATGAATATGTTTCTGGTATGTAGGTATACTTGTATACTTTTTGTAAAAATACTTATGTTTTTAAAGTAAACCTTTAGTTCAGAGCGCTTCGTCCCCCTTAGTGTTTATAGTTGTATACCATGTAAGGTTCAGTATTCTTAGTTCACTATAAACAATAGCTCTGATATCAATCTGTCACACCCCTGAACCGTCAGAAAACAACGGCGAAAACGTCCCCGGGTGACGTCATGCGTAGTATCACAATAGTTGTATCATAGCAAGCAAAGTAAACACAACCATTACATTACAATATGATTATCTACATCTATTTGAAAACATAGTTTGTACATAACAGTATATAACAAACGTAAAAGACGTTACTCCAAAATGCTCCGTCTTATCCAAAAATTAGGAAGAGTACCTGTCTATTGTTGCCATGAGAATACAAGTAGTTTGAAAGAATATCAACATAAAGCTAGCGAGTTCATAAGTACTTAGTTTTGGTGAAAAATGTTTCTTTGATCCTTTGAAAAGTGTTTCCCACGAAAATCCTATATTTTCTTATAGAAAGTGTGTTTGAACATCCATTAGTTACTTGTTGAACAATCTGTTTATAAGAAATCGAGTTATCCTAGGAAAATCCCATATTTTCCCTTAAAAGTTGATGATTGGTTAGCTGTTCTAGTCTGAGGTGTACAAGTATCTATTCTACTTATATCGTTAGACGTAGTTTTCTTGAAAAACCCTGTTTGCTCCCTGTGAGGTGTATTAGCCTTATTACATAAATAAAACTAATAAATACGTGGTGAACTAAATCCCAAGGGTATTATTAATACCCTCTACGAATCAAATCGGTTATTACTTTGAGGTTAGTTCACTTGTTTCATTATTACAAAGGTAAATTATTGTTATCTAGGTTGCAAGTGTCATAACCGTACTTAGACTTGATATGGCACGTAACGGGGCCAATATCTTTTTATGACTTTGTCACCCCTGCACTTGTCGGTCCAACTATAGCTAGCAGTAAGGTGCGGGATAGTCGGTCCCGTATAGATCTATACACAACAGTCACATTCTCCCTCCAAGAGATTATGGTTACAAGTGCTAATCCTACACCCTGATTCTGTGGGGGTGTTACCAAGGACGTGTCTCCAACTTTAGACTAACAATTTACAAGTAATAATACTAAAAATACTGTTTATGATATGTCTGAATCCTTTATAAAATAACACATTTTACAATATGATTCACGAGTTCATTGTTTTAGTTTCGAAAACTGATTCTACGAGTTGATTTCTTAATCGTTTGGTAAAACTGTTTTCTGTGTTAAAAGCATTCTGAACATAAAATAATATACTTTTAGCACAAGTTTCCTTCTACTTTTTCTTGTATTCCCCCCTAAAAACATGGAACACTCGGAAAAAGCGTAGGGGGTATGAACTCACTATTTAACGTAGGATTTGAGTATACAATTAGGATGAGTGTTGAGTGTCAAATGTTGTTTCGTACTCAAGTGGACCCTATTAACAGATGGTAACACATACACATATTAGATGAGGAGATAACCCTATTTGTTATGGAAGAAAACCACCTTAGGGACTAGGAAGCACTTGAAACTAAGTGTTAGAATCACACGAGATTGAAGATGGGTAGTTTGCGGCCATAATCAGGAGTGTACGGTCATGGGTTTGCAGTCCATGGGTTTACGGTCCTTGGGTTTATGGTCCATGGGTTTACGGTCCTTGGGTTTAAGGCCTATGGGTTTACGGTCTAGGGGTTTACAACCGTAAATACCTGGTGAAAGCTGCGATTTTCGGTGTTTCAAGGCCCTTTCTAGCCTCTTGGTAGTGTTCTAAGCCTTGTGCACAGCTCAAGGAAGAGTTTAAGGCCAATAATCGACTAAAAATGGAGTTGTGAAGGGTGTACGGTTCATGATTTGGGTCAATTTTTAGGTGAAAAATCAATGTTTTCTAGTAGATATCAAGCATAGATAGTAGTTACTTACTGTAAGAGGCTAGGAGTGAGGTTTTTAGCCACCAAGAACTAGTGTGTGTTCTTGGTGTTTGTGGTAAGAGAGAATATCTAGAAAAATGATGAGATTAATGTGGTAGGAACATGGTTTATCACTAGAAAAGAGATTGAAACACAATCAAAGTGAAGAATCACTTACATTCTTGAGGATTCCTTGAGCAAACTTGATAGTTGTAGAGAGAGATAGAGTAGAGAGAGAAAGCCTTTGAAGTATGTAAAGTGACAAATGAAGGCCATATACCATATATATATGGTAGAGTTTTCGGCCAAGGGGTGGGGTGGGGGGTGTACGACCGTAAACTCGAGTTTGCAGCCGTATACTCTTCTCGAAGGGGTTTTTGGATCGGATGCTATGCTTTGACTTGGAAAGAAACTCGTGCTTGGCCCCAAACCTCGATTATACTGAGTTTAGAATATTTAATTAGACCCGAGATAATGCTGACAAGAGTAGAAATAAATTCCGAATTGATTTATTTTTAACGGTATGAACGCAAGAAATTTCGGGTTGTCACAGAAAGAGATCCGACCTGGGATACAACATATGCATCCTTCTCTAAATCTGACTTCCTCCTTAATAATTATTACTCACCTAAAGTAAGGAGTCCTTAGGAAGTTCTTGATAATCAGGGTATATCGGGAAGTGGGGAACACGTTGTAGTGCAACTAAAATTGAACCCTTTAAGAAGTTGTATGTAGATCTCGCTGCTTAATTTAAGTAGACAACAATACCCGTGGTCGTCGTCAGCTAAATGGTTTATATAGAAAAATTTGTCAATATTCTTCTTGTTTAAGTGGACCACAATACCGGCAATTGACGAGATCTATTCATGAAGGTGAAGGTACTGATCAACAAAGTTAAGACTGTCTCACAACTTTGATTCCAATTATTTTTTTTTTTGTTAAATTTGTTCATAGTTTTCCTATAGGGGATAACACAAAAAGTAATCATAATCCAAAAATATTTTTGTTTCTGTCTTATTTTTCAGAAAATATGAAAAATACAAAAAAGAATATATTATACGCTAACTTTCTTTTAGTTTTGTTTTGTCTTGAAAAGTGAATTCAGATGTTGATGAGACTCATGGAGACTGTATCGAGATTTTCTGAGTCAAGGCTTCATCCATGATCATCGAAGAATTCTCATTCGAAGTAGCAAGAAATGAAAGACTATTCTTTCAACTTTCGATCTTTTAACCCCAGAAGCAAGGTGAAGCTGATTTGAAGATAATGTGACAGATTGCACTGAAGCCTCCTTAATCAGTTTGCTGCTATTCTTGTACCTGTTGAAGTGATCCAGAAGATTAGATCTCTCTATTGTTCTCTCTGAAGATTCTCAAGCTGAAAGCGCCATCTTTCAAGAATCTTTTCAAGAAGCCTCCTCACCCAATGTGCGTTTAGAGTCAAATTTTGAAGAAAATCCCAACAGCTTAAGATGAAGTCATTCATTGAAGATTCATCAAGTTCATCTTGAAGCTGTGAAGAATTTGAAGATTAATGTTGAAGCCAAGCTCCCAATGAAGATTAACAAGAAAAGCTAACTACCTTTTTAGGGGGAGTTTGTTGGATCAGTTATAAAAGAAAACTATAAACCAAGGGGGAGATTGTTAAGTCTAAAATATGGTTTATACTTTGCTTTTCTAGGCAATTGTAGTTTTCCGTCTAGGGGTGTTTACGGCCGTGAACTGGTTCACGGCCGTGAACTGGTTCACGGCCTTGAACTGGTTCACGGTCTTGAACCCATTCATGGACCATGTGTCATATAAATAGTGTTAGTGGAGTCATTAGTGTACAGATAGACAAGGAGGGCCTAGAGGAGAGATATAGTGGAGAGCATATTATAGAGAGAGAAAGTTAGAGAGAAGAAGAGTGTGTGTTAGAGAATATTATGTGTTGGAGCATCAATCTTATTGAATTAGTCATAGATTCATCTTCTTCTTCTTCTCCTTCTTCTCTATTTTGATCTAGCATCATCCAATTGATTGAGATTCCGCACCATCAATTGGATATGATTGATACTCAAGCAGATTTGGGACTTACACATGTGTCTTCTAGCTTCAGAATGTGGTGTTTTGACTCCTCACGACGTGAGAATAGTGCTTACATTGTGAGCCCAGTCGTATTAGGGTTTTCTGACACGTGTCATGCTCTTAGACAACTACATCTTCGAAAGGCCATACCTTTTGCATACGAGCTCCGTTTTTGACATTCTTTCTATCCACACGAAGGTGGTGACGTACTCTACAACTATAATTTAGAAAACTAAGGCTAAAAAGTACTCTATCGTAAACTCACTTTTATGATTCTTGGTGTTGTGTCGGTTTTGTCGCGAAACTTCAATAGGTCGTAACTTCTTCGTTATAACTCGGATTTCGGTATTCTTTATATCTCCGGAATCCTTGTTACGACCACTACAACTTTCTTCATAGATATCGGATTTATCTAACATTTAATTTTTATCCTTAATTTATTATAATTAAGTATAAAGCACATAATACTCAAATCATACATTTTTATTATGTCAAAATGAGTTACAAATGTTTACCTAGACTATTACTTCATCTTTAATGCTTAGCCCAAAGACGCAGGCGCTACAGCGATGTTATCTGTTAGGGACAACTGCCTATAATATCTATTAGGTAATAAGTCCATAGATACTGATGTCCTCTTACATGGCTCTAAGTCCATAGCTTCCAGGATTTTTAGAACACATCTGGTGAACACGTAGTTTAAAAGTTAGGGACAGCTACCACTATTATCTTTAGGCGCAGCTACTAGGATTATGATGTTCTCCATTAGGCACAGCTCCCAATATTATCCTTTAGGCACAACTCCCAGGATTTGTAGAGTACATGTGGTGAACATGTAGTTCAAAAACACCTACGGGTTGTGGCGCAGCTGCCAATGTTCATCTATAGGGCGACACTAAGTCTATAGCCACCAATGTTCGTATATATCATATTTCATCTCTCATTATTCATCTACCCATCTTTAACTAATATTTTATAGGTATAAAATACAAATACAATTTAATCAAATAAAACATGTATATTTGGTTCATCCAGCATATATATCAAGAACACAGATAAGATGCACACAGAGCACATAATTTATATTAAATACTGATGAGTTGATAAAACTCTTTGACCGATTAGATCTTTAAAACAGGGGAATAAAGAAAGTAATAACAGTTAAACAAAAACAAAAGTATGGATTTGAATGAGTCGAATGATTTGATTAACTCAATCCTCAGCAGAGCTCGATAAAGAGCTTCCGCTGTCGAGGATTCTAGGGTTACAAAAGATAAAAACTTGAACGCTATAAAATCTCTATCAAAACATTACCTAATCATTTCATTCAAGAATGCATGCAAGCATCTATATATAATAAACCCTACAACGTACTCACGGATGGACAGGCCCATACCAGAGACAAAACTGGACTAGCTAACGAGCCCAAAGACGCAACATTAAACTGGACCTAACAATCTCCCCCTTTGCGTCAATTTGGAGTGAGACTATCATTTCTTCTTGCTTGGACCAGCTGCCGGAACCTTCTTGGTTGTATCAAACAGACGAGGGATAAGAGCGAGGATTGTCTGTCTGAAGCGAATGTACCATTGAATCATATCATCAAAGTACTTCTTGTCATCTGCCGAATTCTGTTTGCACCGATGAATGATCCCTAAGACGTGTTCCAGACATGCAGTGGTATAGAGATGTTTGTCAGCCAAAGCGAACAGGCATTTTTTACCTTCGTTTATGGTAAACATAACAGAGTTTCTCTTCGGGTCTATCTTCCCCATCTGCATCATGTTGAGATCGCTTGCTGAGCCAACAGGAGAAATAGTAGGCTTTTTCTTGAATACACTCGCTATCTCCTGATCCATCTTGGCGACTTCCATGATGTAGCAGACAAGCATCCTCTTGAAGTGGTCAATGATCGGACCATATTCTGCTTCATTTGTAAGAAGGATGTTGTGGAAAATAATCCAGTCGTGTGGATTCAAGTTGGGAAGATCAGCAAGCGAGATGGCATGTTCGGTCTTGGCAGATCCTCTCAGCACCTTAAACCGAATGTCGGTGAAGTTTCCTTCCCTATACGGCTTTAGAACCCGAACATTGATTATCTTCTGAGCGTTCCATGTTTGATACTGTGGTTGAGCTGCCCTCAGATAGAATTCGACTAAGTCCTTGTCAACCTTTGGATGAGGATGAGGGAACTCTACAATGTTATCAAAGGCATGGAAGACGAACGCCTTTCGGGTCAGTGGCATGTCGAACTGAGAATCGACAGATTTAGTACGATCTAGAGAGATCACCGGTTCTAGCCACAAGATGCTCGGAGTTTCAATTGCTTCTTTCAGCAACTTCTCAAGAGTCCACGGAGGAAAAAGAGTTTTCCTACTCTCAAGAAGGTCGTGAGCTTCTTTCTGTTTTCTTTCGGCTTCTTCAGCCTCTCTAGCTACACGAGCGCTGATGTCAGCATCCTTGTCTCGACCCTGTTTCTTCAAGAGATCGACAATGGTCTCTTTATCTTCATCGCTCTCTTCAACAGTTTTCTTGCCCTTGTCTTTGACACCTGAACCTAAGGCTTGGCCTCTTGGAGGAGGTTTGGTTGTTTTTGTTGCTGTAGAAGTAGGAGGTGGTTGAGACACATTTTCTTTTTCTCCCCCTTGTTTCGGAATGGACACGAAATCAAGGAGCCATTCAATCTTGCTCAGGAGAGAGAGGGCAGGAGCAAGCTTTTCTGCCAGATCTCGCCTCACAGAGTAGTTGAGTATTGAGTCATGTGCTTCCAGGATGTTTGAAATGGCAGCGTGGACATCCGAAACACACGATGAAATCACCTCTCTTTCAGATCGAAGAGACTTAATATCCTTTTGAGAATTGGAGAGTTGAAGACTCTTGACCTTCAGAGCAGTAGTCTTTCTAGCGAGAGCGTCCATGAGGGAGTTCTCAGCAGCTAGATCTTCTTGAAGCTTAGTCAGTCTTTCCTCAATCGTCACCTTAAACGCTGAGTTGTCGTCTGAGAGAGTTTGACGAAGAGAAGCAAAAGACTTCAGTTCTGATGCAATTGAGATAGCCAGCTGGTTGACAATTGGTTCTAGCTTTGTTTTGGTGGCTTCGGCAGTTTCCTGTAAAGATTGTAACAGAGAGGAAGCATCAGTAAATAGTTTTTTGAATTTTTCGGTCGCAGCCTCACAGGCTTTGGTGGATGCATCAATTGCGGCAGTGGCTGAGTCAAGAGAGACTTGATGAGCTTTGGAAAAAGCATCAACAATCTTTTGAATGGCCGCTTCAGAAATGGTAGACTGGGATGCAGAAGAGGAGGCGATGAGCGAATCAATCTTATCGTGAAGCTCCTTGAGATGCTTCTTGGTGATCGGAGCATCATCATCGTCATCACTCTGTACCTGATACGGACTATCACCACTAGAAAAACAGCCTTTTACGACGCTCATTGCGCATTGTAAAAGGCTCATACGACGCGCAAATGCGCGTCAAGGAAGGCCCTGTCATAAAGAGAGACGACGCGCTTTTGTGCGTCGTCTATAGACGACGCGCATTTACGACAAACAATGCGTATCAAGGAAGGCCTTGTTATAAAGGAAGACGACACACATTCGCTTGTCGTAAACTTACTATGCGCGTGTTAATGACACGCAACGCGTATCAAGAAAGCGCTTGTCAAGAAAGGCCATGTCATAAATGAAGATGACACACATTTTTGCGTATCATAATTTTAAATGTTTAAAAAAATATTCTTCATAGGCTTACTTATTCTCAAATTAAATTTGTATTTAATGTTTCATAATAGAAAATAAAATATCATATACAAAAAATAGAATCCATTGAATAAATTTAATGTCATACAATTCTATTTCTTACAATATATAAATTTGCATCTAATTTACTATGTACATCAACTTCCAACTAAGTAACTTCACTTGCAGGAGGCATCAACTCCATGCTTCAAATCACCAATAGAATAATAACAAACTGCACCTAGAGTAGACTACCTTCTTTTGGCTCCATTACTTCCCAAAGAGATTGACTCCTTCCATAACACCAGATTGTAATTCTTCCTTATCATTGGTATTGGAAATATCACAGAACTTGGTGTATTCCAAGATAATCTGATATCCTTAGTGCTAGGAGATGTTGGTGGGCATTAACCAATCGACCAATGAGAACTGATGGTGTAAGCAACTAAAGAACATATTAAAAGCATTAATGTAATAAATAATAATTATGAAATGTAATATGTTTAGGTGTTAAAAAAGACCTTATATTGATGTACGCTTAGTGGGGTTCTACTTATAGTATGGAATGTTGCATTCAGAAAGTGGTGCAAGGGACGAGTTTCTAGTTCAAAGTGACAAGTCTTCCAAAAGCACTTCTCTTTCCACAACAACTCTTGGTTCACAACAGATCAACTGTTAATGCAGAGGTGCTTTAATGGTTACCATTGGGACAAGATTGGTGAAAAGACACTAATGAAGATCCATTCATTGAAATGAAATTTATTATAACTAACCTGACTGTATCCAGCTTCAATATATGTCTCAACATAAAAACTAAACCAAATTCCAATAGGATTATGTTTCACTTTCTTCTTCATTTTTTTTATAAGTTTTGGGTTCTGTTGGATGTGATGGAATGGAATGAGCATAGTAATGGGATTGGACCCATCGACCACTAAGACGAGGAAAAGGTTTTCTTATGGTGAAAGATGCAAAGATTTTTAGGTTTTTAAGTTAGAGTTGAGATGACACAAAAAAAAGCTGTAGAATTGTGATTAATCTTAATACTCAAAAAATGAAAGAACTTACTTGTATCTTCTGCCAGAGGGGATAAAGAGAAGCAAGATCCTTTCCCAAAATTGGTTTCCGAGAAGACTATCAATGGCCATGTAAGCAAAATAGCCCCAAAGAACTGAAGTTGGTATTAACTTTATAAGTGGCATTGCACATATAGATCCTGCTAAAAGAAACTACTGCAGTAGATTGCTGACTCTTTGTTCATTAACTCTCATAGATAAGTGTGCATCAATGTGCTCCTTAGGATTAAACTTCCCCTTTTTGTTTTCTTCTCCATCTTCTACTTTCATCACTGCTTCTTGTAAGTCCTTTAGTTCTTTAACTATCGTAGTTGTCTGTAATGTAAGACAACAAGTTAGAAAAGTATACTTTGAAAATTATGAAAATATGTTGCTATTTCTCGTGTTTAACACTTAATATACTGAAGCTTTACAATCGGAGATCTATCAATTTCTATGAAAACAGTTTGCATCTTGTTGTAGATCTCTGAATTGCTAGCTTTTTGTTTTATGCTTTCCTTAGCACTTGCTACCAGCTTCTTTCTAATAAACTGGTAGAACAAAACATGTAATAATGAAGCATGATATGTTGAAAACCCTCTCTTGAATACAGATTTGGGGGAACTTGAGGTAACATGAGCTTGTCTAGTGGCTAGTTATATTAATCCATCAAGTGATACTGCTCGAATATAATCCTAAGATTGTTTTCAGGAGTCACATAATGTTCCTCACATAAAGGATTTGAAGTGTATATGATTCCATTCCCGTTGTCAAGGGAATAAAGACATAGTGAATCAGAATTTCATGGTTTAGTTTCGATTATAGTTATCATCTTTCAAGACTTTCTTGGATCTTGTTCGGAATCATTTAACATGGAAGGATTTCACAGAAGCATTTGATCCAAGCTTGTTATCATCTTACCTTATTTTCTATTTCACAGAAGCCTATATAGCTTCTACTCAGCTAGATTCTTAATGTATGACAAGAATATGTAGGAAATTATATGGCATCTAAGACATTTATGAAGGACTCGATGTAATGGCCCTCCCTAATCGTGTACACCAATGGATGATATAAAACATCATGATGTAACCATATAACTTCATCTAAATTTTAATTTGATATTGCACTTTAGTGGCTAGTTTCTTACCTTTTTAGCAATTGTAATGTAAACAAATTGTAGGTGAAGAGTTGCATGATGATTGCTGGAGATGTATATAGGGCAGCTGCAATTAACCATATAACTTCATCTAAATTTTTCTTGCTGTGTTGACAATATCAGTAGCCAGATCATTATAACGCCCATTAATCTTCACTGCAACACCTTCTATCAGTTTACCTCTTCTGTCCTCTGTTAAATATGTCATAGCTCTTTCACCCTCCACAAAAACCTGTCCACTCTCTTATTAAAAAGAATTGTAATAAGAAGAAATGAAAATAGGATGCTGAGAAAAAGAAAACAATAGATACCTTCAAGGGGCACAACGCCCCCGAGACATAATGGGAATGTCTCACAGGAGGTGGTTTTTTGGTCATTCTGTAAACAGCAACTATCCCATGTAGTTGTTTCAGTTCCTGTAATTATGTATCAAAGAATGTTTTTTTATTAGCGATGGATGATGTTGCAAAAAAAAAGTTTATTAAAAAAATGTACCTCGTTTGACTTTTCAACTAATGTTTCAATGATTGAATCAATGACAGAAGGGACAAGATCTTTACGAGATTGCCCCCCTTGTAAGATGTTTTTAACAGTGTCAACAACTTGGGTAGAGCATGAATTTAGAATCTTTAACATGTGTTCGATTTAGTTCCCACAAACCTCTATGGCTAGATGATCTAAATCATGAATTATCTGCAAAACACAACAAAACAATAAGTCCTTAACTGAATAAAGTTCAATTTTATAAAATAATAAATTTTTTTCTTTATCTGCCAATTTATATCCATTTACTTATCTAACTGTACATAACAAAAAACATGTTTGAATGTCTCATTCCATTTTATCAATCAAGCCAAACATGATAATGGAATGTAACAATCCATTCCATTACTATGCTCATTCCATTCCATCATATCAAACAGAACCCAAAACTTATAAAAAAAATGAAGAAAGTGAAACATAATAAAAAGAAAATGATTAGTTATGTACTAAAACTAAAATAAAAAAAACACAATCAGACAAAAAGAAAAAGGAAATGACCTCACTGAAATGCAGGTGAGAATCTTACAGCTTGCATTATTTCTCTGCACACAACATAATGCTTCTATTTAGTACTTTTATAAATAATTGAATGAACTTTGTCTTTATTTTTTATAGGCCCTGTTTAGGATAATTAATGGGCCCATGGACCCATGGAATGTATGGGATCTTTTTTTATTGAATCAAAATCCATGACCCATTGATTAATGTTTATGTTCATTTCAAAAGATAGTTTAAATAATCAAAGTATTAAGACTAGTTTAATGACTATTTATGCTTATACAAAGGTGGGAGTAGTTTGAATTTTAAAGTCAATTGACCATATCTTCAAAACAGTTGGCCCGCGTTATTATTGAAGCCCATGTATACACATTGTGGCAATCACAATCCTTTAAGTGCGGGTTATTCAAAACAGTTGGCCTGAGTAGATTTGTATTAAATTGTTGGAGTCCAACACACCAAGGGCAATATTGGAAGACTTTTTAACCTATTTGGATCCGGTGAAGTTGCTGCTATGTGTTAATGAAGCTACTGAGGCTTTTGAGGATCTGGTGAAGATGCCCTTGGTGGGTTTAGTTGTACAAGAAGCTGAACCGGTGTTTTCAGGGGCTCGTGAAGGGGTTTGTGTGTGTGATTCAAGGCTACTTTTGCCTGTGTGGGAGCTTCCTGTTATGGTTTTTGATGGGATTGTTGGGTGTAGGTTTTCTGTTGATGCAATGGGAATTTTAGAAGAGAAACTTAGAAGTGTTGAGAAGTCTTAAAGGTCTAGAAGGAATCATACCTGCCTATACACAAATTATCAGACATATATATATATATATATATATATATATATATATATATATATATATATATGTATATTATAACAATTAACACAAACAAATTAGTAATTACCATTGAGTTGCTAGTCTTAGGAGGTGGTTTGTGTTCATTGTCTATCTTTTTCCAGCTGTTGCAAAATGCATGGATGATGCTTGGCATAAGGACACTGTTTGAGTGCTTCATGTGTCAACTCGTCTAGATTCACTGATAACACTTGTGTGTGGAGTGTGGAGTCAACTTCATTGTAAATATTTGGTATATAATTGATGTTGTAAGTTGAGAAAGTTGAGAAATTAAGAAACAAGGGCTTACTTTTGATATATGAACCCCAAGGCTTCTATGTGCTCGTGAACACTTGATGCATATAAATGCTCCAAAACTTACAGATCTGGACACCCAAACATGGAGTTTATGAAGAAAGAGGAGAGGGTTTATTTTTAATGTCGAACTACAAGCATGCATCTGAAAATTAGGACTTACACCCATTTTGGATCTGGACTTCCACAATCTGCACAACACATATTACCCGATTCAGAGATAAATTCTGCCAGCTTTCGTTTCGCACCTAATCAGTGAAAATCAAATTGCATCAGGAACAATCAACTAGTTAATTAATAAAAAATCTCATCATCATTATATATATAACTTACAATAAACCACAAGACATGTAATTAATATGTCATTTACAACAAAAAGGCATAAGCATGAGATCTAGTTTTCTACCTATTACATAAATGATTGTATATTTCTTAAGATATGATAACAATTTGGTAGATGGAAACAGTTAGTTATGGTGCAATAAAATTGACTGAGCTTTGATGAAGGAAATCAGACATACTGTCATAACGAGTTTATCCAAACAAGCAGCTCCACTTTTCTCTATTTTCTAAACATAAGAGGTCATAGAAACAAATGGTTGTGAGAAGCATATCCCAGAAGATAGAGATACTTACTTGTAAAGAAAAGAATTTGGTATCCAAGCTCTGTCATCGGATCTTTGGATGATGGTTTCACTGCATGATTTGTAACTATTTGTGTATCCTCCTCTTAAGGAAGTTGTAGCTGATTCTGAACTAACATCTAGTGACGCACAACCAGTGCAAACCCCACCCGGGGGGTGGGGGTATAGATGAAGAAGATGAACATACTGACTCTCTGTTCCAACGAAGCATGTCATGTGAACAAAGCACCAATTCACGCTACAATCTACACGAGACGCCTTCTCTGAGTAACTGAAAGATGGGACCCCCCTGTTCTAGAAGACAATGAATCTTCCCATAAGTCACAAAACCATGGACCTGTAGAATCTTTCAGACTACGATAACAATCTATGTGAACTGCAACCTGTTACCAAATAAAATATTAAAATACAGTTAGGAGGATAAAAAAAGAGATTAGAACTATTCATTTCCATTATTGAAGGTTAAGCTAACCTTGCAACTAGAACATATAATAACCGGATTCAAAACTGTTTCCTCCTGTCTGCAAACGTCACAAACCCTAGAATGCCCTTTGTAATCTAAAGTTGATGGTGTAGAATCAATGAACTGCAGATCTCCCTCCAAAAGCTTTTATCTTCAACTTATTCTGAACACAAAATAAGAATCAATATAACTTCATTTCATTATGAAAACAGATCAATGAAAGTATGTTGCTACTTCTTGCATCTAATTCTACTATTTTTTTTAACAGAATGAGAGTCAACTACCTCATAGTGAGCGGATTCTTCAAGTGTATCTTTCCTGAAAGATGAAATCCCGGAAGAAGCTGCAGCAGCAGCAGTTGAAGCTGCAAGAACACCCTGAGCTTCCTTGTTCCTTCTCTCTTTTCGCCCCTGTTTTTTGACTTCTCTTAGATCAGAAAGATATTGGCTCACCAACACAGCATCCCATTTTGGGTTTCTTATTGTCTCAATCTCTTGTGGAAGAACCTTGATCACCTTTGAAATCAAATAACCTACACAATAAAAAAAAACATCATCACAAAGTTAACGAATTTGGCACTACAAAATGAAGATATCAAATCCCTAAATGCAGAGGATAAAGAAAAGGGACCACTTGGTGATATAGATTTGACCCCTGTATTAACAGTATTTACAGCAGTCAGAGTCTTTGTTGACCTTGAATCCCAACATTTTATCTTTTTGTCCCACCCTACAGTCACAACTTGACCTGTTGAACCAAAAAAATGATAAATTTTTGGAACATGAAATATAAAAATGTAACAAAGTTAAAAGCACAATTTTCTCTAGAAAAAGTTACTAAAAGAGGAAGATGATCTTTTATTTGTAGAGGAAAAGTATTATGAACCGAATATGGTTGACAAAGATGTCATTGGTTGTGAAGATTATGGTTAACCAATGTAATTTGATTACTCAATGAAAAGCTGAAAGGAATATGTTTTTGACTTTGTTCACAGGAATCTGCAAAAGGGTAAATACATAAAAAAAGTGTACTGTTTGCTGAATTCGATTATTCTATTTTACACAAAATAATAACGAGAAATACATGTTGCAGATGATACTTTTGTTGATATCATGGTCTTGTACTGTTTGCTGAATTCGAATCAATTGAATCTGTAGATGTCACAAAATCATGAAATTTATGAGTAATCTTCTTCATACTACTCATTTTAATCAATTATTACAAGAGTAAATATAGAGATCAGAATCTGTTATGAATCAATCGAATTTAGCGACTTAACTTCTCAATTTATTGATAGGAAAAAAGGTAACGCTCTAAAACGAACCCTAGGAACAAAAACATGAAACTCAACAAATCATGGAAACTGTAACAAAATCAAAAAGAGAAATCACCATAGCGACAATTGCAGTGAGGCTACAGAGAAGAGCGAGAAGGTAGAGAGAAGAGCGAGAAGGTAGAATATTCAATCTTGCCAAATAGGAGAGACATTTAATATACTCCACCATTTAGAAGCGTCTTTAATAGTGAACATTATTATCACCACAGAATCAGACGGGCCTAACAAGGCCCTATACATTTCCGGAGATCCAATTAGTGGTGTTGTTGAGGAGTGTCGAGGTCATGAAAGAGTAGGGCTTGTAAACCAAGATTTACCTTAATCTAATCTAGGGCTTGTTAAATTGAGCAATCGTTGCAGTCTCTGGTGAGGTGAAGTGAGCCCGAGGTCGCCGGTGGAAAGAGATGAGCCGAGGTCATAGGTGATTTGAGGTAGAGTACTCCTTGAAAAAGCCCTACATAATGATACTTGCACGTCAGCGAGGATGTGAATCTGAAGTGGGCCCTCAATTTTAACTCCACGCTGGAGTACTTGATCTGAGATACGAGCTTGGTTGTGTTATTCCTTTAGGATAAACAAAAGGGATTCGGTAGTGGTGGAGGCGGATTAGGGTTTACAGAGAAAAGGAGAAGGAGAGAGTGAAGGTTGTTGGCTGGTGGCGTGCTGCCTTGATCAATGTCGACGACCAGGAATGGTGAGGGAAGAAGTAGGCGGCAGTCGGGAGGGGGAAGGAAGGAGTGTTGATAATTAGGGCAAGAGGGAAAGGAAGAAAAAGGAAGGTGGGGTTTTTAATTTTTTAGGATTTCATTTTACCCTAACTATTAAAGGATGGAACGCGCGTTTCTATTAAAATTTATAAAGCGACATCCTCAGAAGACACAGATTTTATTATAGGCGCCTTCCGTGTTTTCTTTTTAGACACGAGTTTAAGGGCACACAAAAATGTGCGCCCTAGATCCTTAAAATTTATAGAGAGATGACATTATTTTTAGGTCACACACTTTTGCGTATCGTAAATCAATGTGTATCATAAATTGCGCGTCGTAAAAGGTTGTTTTTCTAGTAGTGTATAATAGACCGAATCAAAGGTCATGTCCTCCCCACCGAGGAATGGTTCTTCGTCCTCTGCTGCCTAAGCAGGAGATGAGGGTGGTGGTCAGGGTGGAGGCTCGGTAGTTGTAGTAGGTTCGGGTTGGGATGTATGTTCGGTAGTTGGTGTGGGTTCGGGTGCGTCAGTAGGAGCCCCCGTATCAGATACGTTGGTTCTTACTTCTGCAATTGTAGTGGTTGCTTCTGTAAAGATGGGAGGGGGTACTGGGATAGAGGTAGATGGTATTTGAGTGGTAGAGGTTATGGGAGGAATAGAAATAGGAATGGTGACAGGTGGAGAAGAGATAGGTGAAGTGGAAACATGAACTTCTGGGGTAGGCGATCGTGGAGGAGTGTTACCACGAGGAGAGTCGTCAGAGTCAGAACTCTCTTCCTCAGATTCGCTTGAGGGGGAAGTGATTATCAGCTTTCGCCTTGGTTGGGTTTTTCTCTTCTTCGGCGGAGGAGACTGAACAATCTTTGTAGTTTTACGCTTCTTGGGAGAAGGGCCTTTCGCTCCCTTGCCAACCTACTTGTCTTTGCCTTTTTCATTCTTCTTTCCCCTTGGAGCAGGCTTGTCAGCTTCATGGATGGACTTGATCATATCAGGAGTGAGCTCTCTAGGACCAAAGCGACGAAACTCCTTGTAGGTCCGGATGATACGACTGTCTGCAGGAACATTTCCATACATCGACTCAGGGATAGAGCCAATGAATTGAAACTTGGATGCGTCGGAGACAATTATCTTCGTGGTATGGAAAGTACCAATCGAAGACATTGGAGAACCAGCAACAATGGGGACGTGGTACTTGTCCATCACTTATTTTGTAATGAGAGTCCAAAAACGAGCATAGGAAATCTCGGAATGCCGAGATGTAGAAGCCAGACTCTGAATGAGCTGCTGTCATAGGACCGACCCATAGTCCAGGTTGATACCATTGTAGACCCCATAGAGAATCGAGATGAACAGACGACTCACTCCGTCTGACCCAGCACTGCGTTCAGATAACCCCTTGAACAGCACTGTAAACAACCCGTTCCACTGAGGAGGCATGCACGATTTCTTGAACTTCGTGACCGTTGTCAGCACCTCAGTATACCCCATATTGTAGAACATTGAGAACATGTGACCCACCGGAATCGATTCAGGGTTAACCCTAGATGAATCAGGTTCAAACCCTAAAAGTGAGCAAAATCGTTGCTTGGAGATTGATGCCTTGTGATCAAGCACGTCGAAGAAGATCCTATCGACTGACTCGTCGTAATGAGCAGTGGCAAAAATCTGAGATAAGAACTCCATAGGAACAGCTTCAGCTTTGGTGAGAGCAGGAGCAAGCGGCGAGTATTTGAGGCACTCGATGATCAAGAACATGAAGACATCATAGACCTGAGGAGTAAGATCGATGATCAAACTCTGTTGGGGACAAATCGGGAGGATGTGGGAAGTGGCATGAATTGATGATGAATCCGCCATTGTTGTGAAAAAGTTGGGAAAGATGATAAACAGTAGAATACGTGAAGAATTTCTTGCTCTCTGAAATTTGGGTGCAGTAAAGAGGTAAACATTGGTTGAAGTTACCTTTTATACTGTGGGTAGAGGAGAGAGAAGAATTTGTCCCAAATCTTAGAGGGAAATACAAAGGGTTTTTCGGAAGTGATTCATGCGTGACAGTTGGTAGCACCGATGATTATGCATGAGAGAGAATAACAGTCCCGATTCACACGCCTTCCCATCAGGCGCTGTTTTTAAATGAAACGGTTCCACTTAGCACGCCTGCCTTCAAGTGCCGTTTGAAAATCAAATCAATTGGACTCCCGCCTGAGTCAGCATCTTATCCTTTTAGATTAAACGTCATCTTAAAGCAAAATTGACCACATGGATCAATATGAGCCACAACCCTTTTATTACTTCGAATCCCATTAAAAATTATGCCTTGTAACTAATGAAACCAGAATTTTGGAAAATCAAAAATATTTTCGTGCTTAGTGTGTAAAAGAAAAGGAAATAAAGCAACACATATGAGGGAATTTGTGATGTCAGTAAAGACACGAAACAATGGATCCCGGGCACGAATCTCTTCCTTCAAAGTCAAGAGTGACTTTAAAGTGTTTGTGTGGTTTCCTGTTGAATAACGATCAGACACTTATTGAGAAGTGTTGAAAGGTTTCTTTTAATCAGGCAAATTTGGGTGGCTTTCGCTTCAGTTCAGAATTTCTGATCTTGATATAAGATAGAAATCGAACGAAGTACTTGTGAGACCAATGTAGTCTGTTGAACAAGTAGGTTTGAAATAATTTAAGTGGCAATGTAAAATAATTTATGTAAAATCTCAAAAAAAAAAATTAAAACTGGATCCCAAGGGAAGAAATGTTATGGGATTTAACAATTTCATAAGAATCACTCAAAAGGAAATTAGAGATTTTACTTTCCATCCCCATGGATAAGTCCGTTAATTCGTTAGTGAAAGCTAGAGCAAAATTGATTGTTCACCGTCAATGCATAGTAGGTATTGAATTGTGGGTTTCACTTAGTACGTAGTGGCACGAAGCTAAGATCATAAACACAGAAATTGTGTAACCATAAACCTAAGTGGTAATTTCTGAGAGTCTCAAGGGTTACGTTTATGAAGCGAATGAGATGGAGAAAAGTAGTGTAGATGGTGTAAAGAAAAACCAAAGTACCTCTGCTGTTTAAAATAAGGACCAAGCAAAAAACTCTTATCTCATGTGAGAAGAGAGTTAGGTAGCTCATGATTAGAATAAATATGAAAGCCTAATTGGGAAGACAAGGTTTGTATGTACCAAGTCAATAAGGCTATTATTCAGAATCAGGTGAGGCTTTGGACACATACATCAGCATGCTTCTAGGGACACTTAACTAATGAAATAATTTCCCCACAAAGATTCACACAAAAACATGAGACACAAAACAAAACAAAAAAAATTATCGAACAAATAAAAAAATGTTTTTGGAGTTTTTGATTTTAAAAAAAAATAAGAAAAAGATTTTTGGAATTTTTGATTTAAAGAAAAATTAAAAAAAATGAGACACACAAAAAAAATTTGTAACCGAACCCGAGCGTTCGGTCTATTTTGGTTAAAAAAAAATTTGGAACCGAACCCGAACGTTCGGTCTATTTCGGTTGCCAAAAAAATAAGTTTGAAAAAGAAAAGAACTTTGAAAATAAGAGAGATGAATTTGAGAAAAGGATACAAAAGGTTTACAACCAAAGAAACTACCTTTGTGTGATAAGCGAAGAACAGACAATAGGACTGAACCCGAGCGTTCGGTTCATTTCGGTATACCAGAACAGGACCCGAACCCGAGCGTTCGGTTCATTTCGGCACACATGTGAACTGAAGCCGAACGTTCGGTACATTTCGCTTCCAACTTTTAATATTGAGAAGTAGTTTTTGGTACTGACTCTGATTCCATCATTCCTAGTCCTTGTAGAATTTTATTGAAAGATGCTTCAGGAAGAGCTTTGGTGAAGATGTCAGCTAGTTGATCAGTGGTTCGAACAAAGTGAATTTCGACGTTCCCATCTTCCACATGATCCTTAATAAAGTGATACCTCAGTGCTATATGCTTTGTCTTAGAATGTTGCACTGAGTTATGACAGATCCTAATTGCACTTTCTGAATCGCAATATAGTGGGATCTTTTTCATATTGAGTCCAATGTCCCGGAGCTGGCTTTGGATCCAAATCACTTGAGATGTACAGGAGGCAGCTGCGATGTACTCTGCTTCGGTTGTCGACAGAGAGACACATGTCTATTTCTTTGATTGCCAGCTAACCAACTTCCCGTCTAGGAATTGGCAGCCTCCAGTGGTGCTTTTCCTGTCTAAAACACAACCTCCAAGGTCTGCATCTGAGTAGGCTTGAACGAAGAAACCTGAGTTTGATGGATACCATAAACCGAGAGAGGTGGTTCGTTTCAGATACCGGAGAATGTTTTTCACTGCAAGCATATGTGGTTCTCGAGGATTCGTCTGAAACCTAGCACAGTAACACACATAAAACATTATATCAGGCCTGCTAGCAGTGAGGTACATTAGAAAACCAATCATCTAGCGATATAACGTAATATCGACTGCCGGTTTTTCCAAGGATGGTGTGAGCTTGGTGTCGAATGCCATTGGAACTTTAACCTTTGAGTCTCCCATCATGCCGAATTTAGCAAGAAGAGTCTTGGTGTATGCTTCCTGGTTGATAAAGATGCCTTCCGGTCCCTGTCTAATATTTAAACCAAGGAAAAAGTTAATCAGACCCATTGAGCTCATTTCAAATTTAGTCTCCATCAGTTTTCTGAATTCAGCTGTTAAGCTAGGATTCGTTGAGCCAAAGATGATATCATCGACATAGATATGAACAATTATAAGGTAGTTACCTTCCTTCTTATGAAAGAAGGTTGGGTCAACCGAACCTTGTTTGAATTTTGACATCTTTAAGAACTTGGTTAGCATTTCATACCATGCCCTAGGTGCTTGTTTCAGACCATAAACTGCTTTGTCCAGAATATAACAGTGATTTGGGTACTTTTCATTGACAAAACCAGGAGGTTGCTCCACGTGGACCGTTTCTTCAAGTTCTCCATTCAGAAAGGAACATTTCACGTCCATTTGGTAGACCTCGAAGTTCTTGTGTGCAACATAGGCCAGAAATATTCGAACAGATTCCAACCTCGCTACTGGAGCAAAAGTTTCCTCATACTCAATTCCCTCTTCCTGGCAGTATACTTTCACCACGAGATGAGCTTTGTTTTGAATCACATTGCCTTCCTTGTCCATTTTGTTTCTAAATACCCATTTAAGACCAACAACTGAGGCATCTTTAGGTGTTGGAATGAGGCGCCATACCTTGTTTCTTTCGAACTCGTTGAGTTCATCTTGCATAGCTTGAACCCAGTCAGAATGATCAAGAGCAGTATTTACTGTCTTCGGTTCAACTTTTGATACGAAAGAATTATACATGCAAAACTCTACTTTGGAGAATAGAGATGTTTGCTTTGCCTTCAGTTGAGATCGGGTCAGGACCTTTTCAGAGACATTACCCACTATCTGAGATACAGGATGATCTCTGGTCCATTTAAAAAGAGGAGGGTAATTTGGATCATAGGATGGATCCAATTCAGCGTTAACCATTTCTTCCAATTCAGATTGACTATCATCATCGAAAAACATATCGGAGTTCTCCCCCTCGATTGTTGAGCTTTCAGGTGTAGCTGGACTTTCTGGTGCTACAGGACTTTCGGGTGTTGATGAGCTTTCGGGTGCTGTTGAGCTTTCAGGTGCAGCTGGAATAGAATTCTCCCCCTCAACTTGTGAGCTCGGTTGTTTTGAAGACAGTGGATTCTCCCCCTCAACTGAAGCGCCTTGCTGAGGTGGTTCGTTTGGAACTTGTTCTTCTTCACCCATTCGTTTGGCTGTTTCTTCGACAATTTGCTTCAGATGGTCGACTTTGTTTTCTGCTACCTTGGCTTCCGAGAGAGTAGCTTTCTCAAGTTCATCGAATAATTCCACAAACTGATCGAACAGATTAGCAATCGAGGCCGTGACTTGACCTGTTTGAGTGAAAATCTCTCCAATTGCTTCTTCAGTAGCCTTTAGCTTTTTGATGTAGTTATCATCGAAAGTCACATAATATGTTTCTTTGATCTTCCTAGAAAGCTTATTTAAGACCCAGTATGCTTTTGAAGTAAGAGAGTATCCTAGAAAAACTCCTTCATCAGCTTTAACGTCAAACTTGTTACGGTGTTCTTTGGAGTTGAAAATGAAGCATCGTGAGCTGAATACATGGAAGAATTTCACGTTCGGCTTCCTGTTATTAATGATCTCATAAGGAGTAAGATAAAAGCGCTTGTTGCGATAAGATCTGTTCTGCGTGAAACATGTTGCAGCAATAGCATCAGCCGAAAAATATAAAGGAAGAAAAGCAAAACTTAGCATCGTTCGGGCCGCCTCACACAACGATCGGTTTCGTCTTTTGACAATCCCATTCTGTTGAGGCGTGTAGGGGGCTGACAAGTCGTGACTGGTTCCTTTTTCTGCCAAAAAGTCTTCAAATTCTTTGTTCTTGAACTCCAGTCCATTGTCGCTCCTGATGTTGCGAACGACTTTTCTCAGTTGCACTTCAACTTGCTTGATGAACATCTTTAGCTTAGGAGTAGCCTCAGATTTGCGCTTCAGAAAGAACACCCATGTAAAACGTGAGAAATCATCAACAATAACAAGAATATACTTGCTACCACCAATGCTTTCGATAGATGATGGACCACACAAGTCAATGTGAAGCAACTCAAGTGGTTCAACAACTTTTGTGTTTATAATAGATGGATGACTTTGACGACTTTGCTTCCCCATTTCACACGTAGCACACAAATGTTCTCGATCAAAGTTGAGCAATGGGAGACCCCTAACATGACCTCCTGTGACAAGCTTGTTGATGTCTTTGAAGTTGAGATGTGAGAGCCTTCGGTGCCACAACCAGCTTTCGTCAGAATGAGCTTTGGATAAGAGACATATAGTTGGATTTCCTTTGATTGGTTTGAGATTGAGAGGAAACATTTCGCCTTTGCGTTCTGATTTGAGAATCACCCTTTTTGATTTCTTCTCTATGATTTCTGAACCTTCATCGTCAAATGAAACTTTGAGACCGGTACCTCCTACCAGCTTAGACACACTGATGAGCTTATGCTGTAGACCTTTAACGTACGCCACCTTTCTTATTGTAAAGTCTCCATTGGTTATCATCCCATAACCCTTTATCGTTCCATAAGAGTTGTTGCTGAACTTGACATTCCCACCATTTTGAAGTGATCGAAATTCCCTTAGCTCTTCCTTCCTTCCTGTCATGTGACGTGAGCAACCACTGTCAATGTACCATTCTTCGTCGAGCTACTCGTCACTAATAACCTGCATAAATTAAGCAGATTTAGGAACCCAAAGTTTCTTGGGTCCACGTGAGCCTTTCACAGGAACAGGAATAGTAAGAGAAATATCAACAAGATATGTTCTTTTTATTAATTTTGTTAGGGTTAGATACAAATGTTTTGGTTTCAGATTTTGGTGTTTGGGCCTTGGACTGCTTTCGGTCATTCTTGACAGAGGAAACCTTCGATTTTCCTTTCAAATCCGTTGAAGATTTTGAGTTTCGTGTAGGAACAGAATATGAGTTAGAAAAGGATCGAGAATGAGAGGAATTAGAATGAGAGAATTTGGACTGAGAGTCTTTCCTGACTTGAGGTTCCAAGTGACCCTTTTGTTTATGGTCATCAGAGGGACCGAACCTGCATCTTCGGTAGCTGTTGCTTTCGGAACCGAACCTGTCCTTTCGGTTGTTGTTACTCTCTGAACCGAACCTTTCCTTTCGGTTGTTGTTGTTCTCTGAACCGAGCCTGTCCTTTCGGTTCTTGTTGCTCTCTGAATTGAACCTGTCCTTTCGGTTCTGTTCCTCATGTGGCCTGCAAGTCTTTTTCTCTGGCTTTGAATCTTTATCATGATAGGAGAAATGGGCATTTTGAGATCGCCAAAACTGCTTTCCCTCTGAGAGGTTCTTTTTGTATCTCATATTCCTCTGCTGCTTTTGATCCTTCACTTGTTTCGGCTGTTTGTGGATGTTAGCTTTTTTGCTTCAGCTTCTTGTCAGCCAGTTCACTTTTCACAGATGATGTTTCACTTGTGGAAGTGACTTCTTCTATTGGTATTTCTTTTGTACCACTAGTGCTTGGCACGTCAAAGTTGTCAGGCTTGTTCAACGGCTCTGGTACATATATTTCTTTGGTTTTCTAGGACGTCCGCTCTGATAGTCCAACTGTTTCGTCGGCATTATCTATAGGAGTCGACCAGAAAAACTCATCACAGCCATCTGCGTTATCTTCGTTCACTATGGTAGTAAGTTCGGCTCTTTGATTCTCGGTTACTCCTGTCACCTTATAGACTTGATTTGGTGTTGTTCTCACCTTTTGGTACACAACAACCTTTTCTTCAAGAATCGGGGACTTATTTTGGGACAAACGAGCAAACTCCACAGAATTTTCAGAAATAAGATTTTTGTGGTTTTCGGGTTCGCTCTTGACAAACTCAGAACAGTCGACTTCATCCTCTACAGAAATTTCACTCATATCATCATCCTCATTAAGTTCAGATGCGTTTTCAACATCAATTTTGTTTTCTGAACTTAAATTAGCACTCAATGAGTCAAACTTTTGTATGGTTTCGGTCCTTAGTTTCAGCTTATCGTTTTCATCCAAAAGATTTTTCAGCATGTCCTTATGGTCTTTGGACTTTATGAAAGATTCTATTTTGTCCAGCCCATACATGTAAGTGGGATTCACATCATCAGACAATACAACGCTTTCACAGTTGTATGCTTCAGCATCAATTTCATCCTCCTTAAAATCAAGGAAGGGTAAAATCATGCGATGTATTTTCTGCCCTATTTCACAATTCAGATGTAGTTGAGTAATGTTAGCATAAAGTCTTTTAGCAATCAAACAAAAAAAATTTCTTTTTTTTTTAAAGTTTCAAATTGTCTCTTTGTAAATAAATGTTTTCATCTTTAGACTTAATCAGCTCCGACTCCTTCTGCTCAATCCACATCCTTCGCTCCTCACTCTTGGATGACACCCTGCTTATTTGGTCAGTTAGGTTAGAATTGGTGACCCTTGTTTGAGTTAAACAACTGTCCAGATTTGAGATTCTTGAATTTAAGTTATTTAATTCCTTTTCATATGATTTCTGGGGAACTTTGAACGAGATAAAAAGAGATTGTACCTTCTTGATCAATTCATCAAGCTCATTTATCTACACACTGAGAGGTTTTGTTGTGAAGCATAAGTCCTCTCGCTCCTTGGTGTCCTCATTTCCATCATCAGTATTATATCCCCTTATGTGAGATACATCAGTCACCACCAGACACTTTCCACTACTTTCATCACCTCTTGCCACATACGCCTTTCCATGTGAAGGCTTTCTCACCTCATCATCTTCTGAGTCGGTCGACCATACTTGCATGCCACCGAACTCGTCATCCTCTGCCGAACCCTGTATAATAAGAGGATTCATAGAAGGGTTAGTAGCAGCTTTCTTTCTCTTGATCTCTTCCAGCTTTTTCATCAAGACAACCTCTTCATCTTTCTCCTCATCTTTCTCTGCCATTTTCTTCAGAACACAATCTTTGGCATAATGATTCTTTCCTCCACAGTAATAGCAGCTAACACCAGAATCTCCTTCAACCTTAGCCTCTTTCTTTGGTTCCTCAGTCTTCGACTCCTCCCTTACTTTTTCTGAACTGTAGCTTCCCTGCCAATTTCGGTTTTTATTGGTAGGAAACCTCTTTTTGATGAACCTTTTTGGATTGGACACCATCATAGCATAATCTTCTGAAGTAAGATCATAGTCCTCCAGGTTCAGATCTTCATCTTCTACTACATTCTTGCTTTTAGACAGGAGTGCCAAGGACCCCAAACTTGAGACCACATTCTTCTCTTGCATGACAATCTTTTCTTGGGATTTCAGAATTCCCACTAGTTTTGCCAGAGAGTATGACTTGAACTGCTCATGAGCTTTAACTGTGGACATGACAGCTCTCCATTCAGATCTCAGGCCATTCAAAAATGTGACCTTCTGTTCAATCAACTTCCTTTCTGTCACACCCCCGAACCAGACGGCGGAAACGTCTGAGGGCTGTCGTGACTTAATTGAATACCATAACATTGAATATATATGAAACGTAACAACATTCGTCACCATGCATTAATATAGTACAACCGATAAAGTTTACATGGAGTACATTGTTTAAACATTACATTCCCAAAAATAAATTGTTCGATTCATAAATAAGTAACTGCAAGCTATCACTGAGTACATTTTCCTTTGGTTCACTTGTTACCTGAGAATACAAGTATTTTGAAAAACGTCAACATGTGAAATGTTGGTGAGTTCATAAGCGGTGTTTGAAAAGCAACGTTTTGTATTATTTTGAAAACCACCAGAAAATCCGATATTTTCTGAAAAGAGTTTTTGTAAACGTTTGTGAAGATCCATAAGTATGCTTGTGTGTTTCTATAGTTGTAAAAAAATGTTCATTAAACTTGTGTACATTTCGAAACGGTATGTAAACCCGATGTTTTCCTAATTCTTTGAATTCCATGAAGTTGAAAATAAAACCATTGCAGCGTGTGAAGTCATCAATTCCAGACGACGTCGGATTATTGCGCATGGTGAATTACTATAAACACGCGTTACACAAACGGCCAGTTTACAACTTATACAAACGATCCCGTAGGCGTCGTCCATACTATTCACGTAATCCAACCGCCCCGACTTCGAGTAATCCCACATCCAAAGAGAAAGAGGGCACGAAGACCTCGATAACTCCGTAGCCGGTTGGGGATAAAAAAAAAAGAGTACGAGGGGCCCTTGACCCGCCTCGCATTAAAATAACCGACTTTACTAGCAGTACCAAAGGACCCTTGGGGACCAATAGTATAAAAGCCATTGAAAGTCCTTTTACGCTGTGTTAGATCATGTAAGACCCAACAACTCGTAAGGTAGAAGTCTTCGGGCCTTAAGATCAGGTCATTGGGCTAGCTAGGCCCAACAAACAAGATTTTACACTTTGGGCCCAAAGATGGTGCGTCGACGTCTGTGCACTCTCACGTGTGTATTAAATTCCCAAATGTTACTTGTGTGAATCGAGTTATCGTCGTGTTAGTAGTTTCGAATTGTTATTGATTCGAGACCGAATCAAATCGTTTAACAACGATTTTTGGGTATTGTTGTGTATTGTATTTCATCGGTAGTCGCGGTGCCAATATTTGATCAAGTAGAGTGTATTGAATTAGCCTTGAAAATTTTCTGTTTTCAGCCCCTCTTTATTTGTAAATTTACTTTTTCAACCCTCTAATTAAATAACTTTCCGGTTTGGTCCTTAAACCATTTTTCTTGACATTTTAACACCAAAAATTATTGAAATTGATATTTTTCAGCATATTTTTCATTGAAAACAGTTTGAGTCCCTGAAAATACAGTTTTCTCGGTTATAACCCCTCTTTTTCGCAGTTTTTATAATTTTGGCCCAAATTGGAAAATTTTTGCAACTTTGGTCCTTTTTAAATTTGAAAAGCATTTTAAACCTTAGAAAAGGTCTTGGAACACTAGTAGTCCACTGTTTTACAGAAAAACACAGTTTTGGCCCTTCAAACCAGAAAATTTCGCATATTGGGCCCTATTGGGCCGAAAATGTCATTTTTAGCCCATTAAGCTTGAAATTTATGTTTTTAATCCTCCAAAAGGGTATATTTTCAGAAAATACATTATGGAAACTGTTTTGACTCATCTCATCCATCAGAATTCGAAATATTTCATTTTGGGCCCTTTAACTTTATATTTTTAACATTTTATGTCCAAAAATTGAGTTTTTAACCCAAAGAAAATGTTATTAAGCCATTTAGCTATTTTTCTTGGAACACTTTGTATGTAGAAATATATTTGATGCTAGTATCATTTAACATAAAGTATATCTCGATTTTTAGGCGTTTATGGCTAGATCCAACATCATAAACACACAAAAACACACATATAAGCATAGAAATCATACAAGGCATACAAAACACATATAGATCTACAATTTCACTTGTATTCCCCCCCCCCCCCCCCCACAAAACTTATAAAACAGAAAAATAGGGGGTATGAAGCTCACCTTAGGATGTAGTTTCGGTTTTTGAAGAAAGATGGAAGAAAACTTGGTGATTTTTGGCCTTAGCACCCTTTTCTTGAAGATCTCGAGTTTGAGATGGTTCTAGGATGCAAGATCACGATTTTTGCATGGATTAGGAAAAGATTTTGATAAAACAAAGAATCTAAGTCATAGATCCAAGCATAACCTTACCTTGGATGAAGAGTTGGTGGAAATATCCTCTTGAAAGCCTCCTAATTTTCGAGATTTTTGTGTGGAGAGGAAGGATGTGTTCTTGAGTATTCTAGAGAGAATTTGTGAGAGATTTGTGTATGTGTGTGTGTGTGTTTCGGCCGAGAGTGAGAGAGGGAGAAAGAAGAAATGATCTTTGAAGTGATGTGCATGGAAACATGGAATAACTTGCATGGAGATCCAAAAGACAATAATGAGGTGTCAATTGCAAGTCAACTCTCTTCATCTCTTCTTGGGTTTGGGCCTTGGGCCGAGAATCTTGAAGGAAAAAGGAAAATTTGGGCTTTTTGCCCCTAAGCCCAATATTAGAGTTAGTTTGGGTGAGTTTTAACATAAAAGAATATAGTATGATTTTTACATTTTTGTTGGACTAGTTTAGGTTATTCATGGATCAAGGCTTTTAATTCATTTCATTCTAGGCCCAAAATAGCCCAAAATGTTGAAATAAATGATTGTGGGTCCAATTAGAGCCCAATTAGGGTTCTAAGCCCTTGATAGTCAAATTGGAAGCTTATTGGTCCATTTGGGTCCAATAAGGAAGTCCCAGTCCAAAATGGACCTAAACAATAACTTCTAGGGTTTCCAATTGTTTGATGACTATTTGTAGTATTTGTATGATGTATTTGATTGAAGTTTTTGATGTCATAATAATAGGTATCACACATTCTCTTAAACTTTTGACTCAAAATTAACTTGAGTGTATAGATTACATGACACAAAATTTCTAGTTGTGACATCATCCCCCCGTTAGAGGGAATTTCGTCCCGAAATTTTGTTTGAAGCTAGGTTTGAGAAGGCTAGAATAGGTGAGGGTACTTTTGCTTCATTTGGTCTTCGCGTTCCCATGTGAATTCTGGCCCACGCTTTGCGTTCCACCGTACTTTCACGATCGGGATGCGACTTTGCTTAGTACGCTTCACCCCCCTGTCCATGATTTCGATTGGTTCTTCAACGAACAGGAGATTCTCATTGATTTTGATTTCGTCAAGAGGAATGATAAGGGTTTCATCTGATAGGCACTTCTTCAGATTAGAGACATGAAACACGGGGTGTAAACCGTTTAACTCTGCGGGTAGTTGCAGTCTGTATGCTACCGGACCTATTCGGGCGACGATTTCGAAAGGTCCAATGTATCGTGGGTTCAGCTTTCCCCGTTTTCCGAAATGTATAACCCCTTTCCAGGGTGAGACTTTCAACAGTACTCGATCACCGACCTGAAATTCTAAGGGCTTTCGCCGTTTGTCGGCGTAGCTCTTTTGTCGGTCATGCGATGCTTGCAATCGAGCTCTGATTTGAACGATCTTTTCCGTGGTTTCGCGAATGATCTCCGGTCCCGTTAGTGCCTTGTCCGACGTATGTGTTTTTGCTAGCGGGGTGTCACCTACTTCAGCCCAACATAATGGTGATCTACATTTACGCCCGTACAGTGCTTCGAAAGGAGCCACCTTGATGCTCGAATGATAACTATTGTTATATGAGAACTCGATCAAAGGTAGGTGGGTATCCCAAGACTTCCCAAAGTCTATCACACATGCGTGAAGCATGTCTTCAAGCGTTTGAATGGTTCGTTCGCTTTGACCGTCCGTTTGTGGGTGATACGCGGTGCTCATGTCGAAATGAGTTCCTAGTGCCTTATGGAGAGATTGCCAAAAGCGCGAAGTGAATCTACTGTCCCTATCCGAGATAATAGATTTTGGCACTCCATGGAGTCTCACGATTTCTCGTAGGTACAAATGTGTTAATCTCTCCATCTTGTAGGATTCCTTGATTGGCAGGAAATGGGCAGATTTCGTCAGTCGGTCGATTATTACCCATATGGTGTCCAGTCCGTCCGACGTCTTGGGTAGCTTGGTCACGAAATCCATAGAAATTCCCTCCCATTTCCACTCAGGGAGTACTGGTTGCTGCAATAACCCTGAGGGCTTCTGGTATTCCACCTTTACCTTGGCACACGTAAGGCACTTACTAACATAGGTAGCAATCTCCGCCTTCATGTTAGGCCACCAATAGTGTTGTTTAATATCCAAATACATCTTGTCTGAACCAGGATGAATGGAGTATCGTGTCTTGTGGGCTTCCTTCATAACAACCTCCCTAAATCCTCCGATTTTTGGGACCCAAATACGGTTCATGAAGTAGTATACTCCATTCTCCTTTGCTTCTAGGTTCTTCTCTATCCCGTGCAATGCTTCGCTTGCCTTGTTTTCCGTTTTCATTGCCTCCGACTGGGCTACCGCAATTTGAGTGGCTAAGTGAGATTGGATGGTTATTGAGGAGTTTTCGCGCGGCGATTAGAGTACTCCTTCCGACTTAACGCATCAGCTACCACGTTGGCCTTGCCTGGGTGGTACTTGATCTCACACTCGTAGTCGTTTAGCAATTCAACCCATCTTCGTTGTCTCATGTTCAGCTCCTTCTGGTTCAAGATGTGTTGGAGACTCTTGTGGTCCGTGAAGATGGTGCACTTTGTACCGTACAGGTAATGCCTCCAAATTTTCAGAGCGAAGACCACGGCTCCCAATTCTAGGTCATGGGTTGTATAATTTACTTCGTGCGTCTTTAATAGGCGGGATGCGTATGCTATCACTCTTCCACGCTGCATGAGAACGCAACCTAAGCCCTGATTTGACGCGTCACAGTAGACTATAAAATCTTCCGTGCCTTCTGGTAGAGATAGTACAGGAGCACTACAGAGAGCTTGCTTCAAGGTTCGAAACGCAATCTCTTGTTTGTCTGTCCATTTGAATGGTACGCCCTTTTGCGTAAGCGAGGTAAGTGGCTTGGCGATCTTAGAGAAGTTTTGAATGAATCTCCAATAGTAGCCTGCTAGACCCAAGAATTGACGAATTTCAGTGGGCGTGGTCGGAGTTGCCCATCCTTCCACGACTTTGACCTTAGAGGGATCCACATGAATTCCATTTTGGCTAACTACGTGACCTAGGAAGTTCACATTCCGGAGCCAGAACTCACACTTGGAGAGTTTGGCGTAAAGCTTTTCCGATCGCAGCGTTTCTAGGACTTGTTGGAGATGTTGGCCATGCTCTTCTTTGCTTCGAGAATAGACGAGGATGTCATCAATAAACACAATGACGAAGTTGTCGAGGAACGGTCAACAGATTCGATTCATTAGGTCCATAAATGCGGCAGGAGCATTTGTTAGACCGAAAGGCATTACGACGAATTCATAATGTCCGTAGCGGGTTCGGAAAGCGGTTTTAGGAATATCCTCTTCCCGGACTTTGAGTTGGTGGTATCCGGACCGTAGATCTATTTTAGAAAAATAACTAGCTCTTTGGAGCTGGTCAAATAGATCATCGATTCGTGGGAGTGGGTAGCGGTTCTTGACTGTGAGTTTATTTAACTCTCTGTAATCGATGCACATCCTAAAGGATCCATCCTTCTTTTTGACAAAGAGCACTGGAGCTCCCCATGGCGAGTAACTAGGTCGGATAAATCCCTTGTCCAGAAGCTCACTGAGTTGGCTGGAGAATTCCTGCATTTCAGCAGGGGCAAGCCGATAGGGTGATTTAGCGAGAGGAGTTGACCATGGAACGAGGTCGATTCGAAACTCAACCTGTCTCTCTGGGGGTACTCCCGGAAGATCTTCAGGAAACACGTCTGGAAATTCACACGCTACCGGAATATCTTGGATGTTAGTTTCTTCCTTGGTCTTATCCACTATGTGAGCCAAGAACGCCAAGTTGTTCTTTCGTAGATGTTTTTGTGCCTTGATGCACGAGATGAGGCGAAGATTCATGCTGGGTTTGTCTCCGTAAATTACTAGGGTTTCGTGATTTGGGAGACGAAGGCGAATGGCCTTCTCGTGGCACATAATCTCAGCATGGTGGGGGCTTAACCAATCCATGCCGATGATCACATCGAAACTCCTAATTGATACTGGCATTAGGTCTATTCGAAAGACGTGTTGGTTAAGGGTTAGGGTACATCCGATGTAGATTTCCCCAGTGGATTCGGTTTTCCCTTTGGCCATTTCCACCATATAGGTTTCATTTAGCTTTTGGGTTGTTGTTTTAATAAATGTTTAAACTTCTCGCTTACGAAACTTCGCTCTGCTCCGGTGTCAAATAAGATGCATGCATAAGTGTGGTTTAGGAGAAACGTACCGGTAACAACTGAGGGGTCCTGAATAGCCTCACCCTGACCCATGGTCAGCATCCTTCCTGTTCCTCCGTTTCCTGAATTGTTGTTGTTAGGGCAGTCTCGGCGGAAATGCCCCGTCCTTCCACACCCGTAGCAGGCGTGGCTAGGTCCTGCATTGCTGCTGCCGGTGATGATGTTGTTGTTGTTGCGATGGTTGTTATTGTTGTTTCCCTGATTTTGGTTCTGGGGAGGATAAGTCCTGCAGTACCTTGCAGTGTGTCCCCTTCGGTTGCAACTGGTGCACTGAAAATCCCTGCATTCTCTGTTATGATGGAGACGGCACTTATTGCATTTGGGAAGATTACCGGAATAGGGTCTTGAAGCATTTGGAGCAGCTGAGGCTGGAGCATGTGGTGCGGCTGGAACCGGTGCGGTGACAGCGTTAACTGCCACTGTCTGCTGCTTTTTAGAGGTCTCGGGGCCCTGACGTCCCTTCCTCTTGTTGTTCTTCCCTTTCTTGCCATCACCTTCCTTTTTGCCCTTAGTCTCCGCTGGCTTCTCGCCCTTCTTGTTGTTATGGTCATACAGCCTCTTCGCCAGTCTCTTCGCACTGTCAAACGTTTCAGGGTTCGCAGCTATCACATTCCCTTGAATGGGTGATGTTAGTCCCCAGATGAATCGCTCAATCTTCTTTCCTTCCGAGGTGATCATACCCGGGTACAGCAGAGATAGTTCACTAAATCTCGATATGTAGGCATCGATATTCGCATTCTGCACAGTGAGGTTCCATAGCTCTTGCTCCATCTTCTGTATTTCGCCTCGTGGGCAGTACTCAGCCATTAACATTTCTTTCATCTCTGCCCACGGCATAGAGTTGGCTACAGGGAGCGTCATGGCTTCCACGTGTCCGTTCCACCAAGTGAGTGATTGGTCCACAAAAGTGCAGGCCGTGAACTTTACCTTCATCTGCTCAGGGCAATCGCATATCTCGAATACCGACTCCACCTTTTCGATCCATCGCTTCAGAGTGATCACCCCTCCAGTGTCGTTGAAAGTTCGTGGTTTGGCGTTTATGAAGTCCTTGTAGGTACATGTTTTGGTAGGTCCTTGATTCATCCCGTTGTTCGAACTTCCTGCCCCTTTCCCGTTGCCTCCTCCATTATTCCCCTGATGGAGTTGTGCCATAGCTGTGGTGACCGCAGCAGACACGGCTGCCTGGAATGCAGTGGAGTCAACTTTGGGTGGAGTTGGTCCTGGGTTTCCGCGAGTAGGTCGGAGAGGCATCTTTCGGTCACGAAACGGAAAGATGTTGAGTGTATGTGGTTTCTGTGAGGTTGTGATCCTACTGACTAGGTGCATGGTATGAACTTGAACACTACTACCCTTGGACATACAATCATAACTTCTCAACACATAGCAATTTGTAATATCATAACAAAGCACGTAAAGGTTCATTAATATTATCCGCATTTGATACAAGAAAATTTTGCTTGTAAGAGCATACATGAGTGACACTAAGTCGACAGCATAACGGCTCTATGAGTAGTGTAGTCACTTAAACATAGATTCGGAGTACATAGCATAGTTCCTAATGACCTACTAAGATAAGTCTATCCCTAACCGCGATGAGCTGCATCCTACGTAGTGGCGAGGTCATATGCCGAAATGTTGCGCCAGTAATTGAGCCATCTCCTCCATGTCTCTAATAACCTCATCCCTCTCATGCTCAGCTCGCACTGCCCGAGCTTCCATAGCATACAGCTGTTGTCGCAGTGCGGCGATCTCAGCTTTGGGGGAATGGCTCTCCCATGGGGGGTTCACTGGTAGAGCGGGGTGGTCTGGTTGTGCGTCGTTCTCACACGGCGGGACGTGGTCCTTGTCCCCGACCTGGCCTTCATCGACGTCGTCGTCGGTCTCTCCAAATTTGTAGTCGGTGTCTATGTATTCGTCAGGTCCGACGTCGTGTGCTTCCCCTGGATTCTCTCCCGGTTCATCCTCAAGCATCCCGTGAGCCACTAGGACTTGATGGAACTGGACACCCTGCTGCTCTTCCTCCATGATGACTGGGGGAAAATATAAACTATCATCACTTTTCTAACTATGACTTATGCTAACTAGACGCTCTCTTTTTGGTGATAAAGGGTATAGTTTTAGGTTCCCTAGCTATCCCGACCTCATCAGGACGTGTGTTAGTTTTACTTTGGAGAGAATGTAGTTGATCAGGCTACATCTACTCCTTGGTATCACTAAGAACAGTTCCGAATTAACCGAGGTACTAGCATTATTGTGTTTGGTTCGGCGTTATGTTCCTATTCCTAAAGCAAGAAAGGGTGTTTTATTTACTTGTTTTGTTCAGAGTTATGTTAGTCCCTCTTTTTGGTTTATAGTTGCATATCAATGTGTGGCTAGACATGCTAGTTCACTATAAACCTGGCTCTGATACCAACCTGTCACACCCCCGAACCAGACGGCGGAAACGTCTGAGGGCTGTCGTGACTTAATTGAATACCATAACATTGAAAACATATGAAACGTAACAACATTCGTCACCATGCATTAATATAGTACAATCGATAAAGTTTACATGGAGTACATTGTTTAAACATTACATTCCCAAAAATAAATTGTTCGATTCATAAATAAGTAACTGCAAGCCATCACTGAGTACATTTTCCTTTGGTTCACTTGTTACCTGAGAATACAAGTATTTTGAAAAACGTCAACATGTGAAATGTTGGTGAGTTCATAAGCGGTGTTTGAAAAGCAACGTTTTGTATTATTTTGAAAACCACCAGAAAATCCGATATTTTCTGAAAAGAGTTTTTGTAAACGTTTGTGAAGATCCATAAGTATGCTTGTTTGTTTCTATAGTTGTAAAAAAATGTTCATTAAACTTGTGTACATTTCGAAACGGTATGTATTGTAAAACCCTAGGAAAACCCGATGTTTTCCTAATTCTTTGAATTCCATGAAGTTGAAAATAAAACCATTGCAGCGTGTGAAGTCATCAATTCCAGGCGACGTCGGATTATTGCGCATGGTGAATTACTATAAACACGCATTACACAAATGGCCAGTTTACAACTTATACTAACGATCCCGTAGGCGTCGTCCATACTATTCACGTAATCCAACCGCCCCGACTTCGAGTAATCCCACATCCGAAGAGAAAGAGGGCACGAAGACCTCGATAACTCCGTAGCCGGTTGGGGATAAAAAAAAGAGTACGAGGGGCCCTTGACCCGCCTCGCATTAAAATAACCGACTTTACTAGCAGTACCAAAGGACCCTTGGGGACCAATAGTATAAAAGCCATTGAAAGTCCTTTTACGCTGTGTTAGATCATGTAAGACCCAATAACTCGTAAGGTAGAAGTCTTCGGGCCTTAAGATCAGGTCATTGGGCTAGCTAGGCCCAACAAACAAGATTTTACACTTTGGGCCCAAAGATGGTGCGTCGACGTCTGTGCACTCTCACGTGTGTATTAAATTCCCAAATGTTACTTGTGTGAATCGAGTTATCGCCGTGTTAGTAGTTTCGAAATGTTATTGATTCGAGACCGAATCAAATCGTTTAACAACGATTTTTGGGTATTGTTGTGTATTGTATTTCGTCGGTAGTCGCGGTGCCAATATTTGATCAAGTAGAGTGTATTGAATTAGCCTTGAAAATTTTCTGTTTTCAGCCCCTCTTTATTTGTAAATTTACTTTTTCAACCCTCTAATTAAATAACTTTCCGGTTTGGTCCTTAAACCATTTTTCTTGACATTTTAACACCAAAAATTATTGAAATTGATATTTTTCAGCATATTTTTCATTGAAAACAGTTTGAGTCCCTGAAAATACAGTTTTCTCGGTTATAACCCCTCTTTTTCGCAGTTTTTACAATTTTGGCCCAAATTGGAAAATTTTTGCAACTTTGGTCCTTTTTAAATTTGAAAAGCATTTTAAACCTTAGAAAAGGTCTTGGAACACTAGTAGTCCACTGTTTTACAGAAAAACACAGTTTTGGCCCTTCAAAACAGAAAATTTCGCATATTGGGCCCTATTGGGCCGAAAATGTCATTTTTAGCCCATTAAGCTTGAAATTTATGTTTTTAATCCTCCAAAAGGGTATATTTTCAGAAAATACATTATGGAAACTGTTTTGACTCATCTCATCCATCAGAATTCGAAATATTTCATTTTGGGCCCTTTAACTTTATATTTTTAACATTTTATGTCCAAAAATTGAGTTTTTAGCCCAAAGAAAATGTTATTAAGCCATTTAGCTATTTTTCTTGGAACACTTTGTATGTAGAAATATATTTGATGCTAGTATCATTTAGCATAAAGTATATCTCGATTTTTAGGGGTTTATGGCTAGATCCAACATCATAAACACACAAAAACACACATATAAGCATAGAAATCATACAAGGCATACAAAACACATATAGATCTACACTTTCACTTGTATTCGCCCCCCCCCCCCCCCCACAAAACTTATAAAACAGAAAAATAGGGGGTATGAAGCTCACCTTAGGATGTAGTTTCGGTTTTTGAAGAAAAGATGGAAGAAAACTTGGTGATTTTTGGCCTTAGCACCCTTTTCTTGAAGATCTCGAGTTTGAGATGGTTCTAGGATGCAAGATCACGATTTTTGCATGGATTAGGAAAAGCTTTTGATAAAACAAAGAATCTAAGTCATAGATCCAAGCATAACCTTACCTTGGATGAAGAGTTGGTGGAAATATCCTCTTGAAAGCCTCCTAATTTTCGAGATTTTTGAGTGGAGAGGAAGGATGTGTTCTTGAGTATTCTAGAGAGAATTTGTGAGAGATTTGTGTATGTGTGTGTGTGTGTTTCGGCCGAGAGTGAGAGAGGGAGAAAGAAGAAATGATCTTTGAAGTGATGTGCATGGAAACATGGAATAACTTGCATGGAGATCCAAAAGACAATAATGAGGTGTCAATTGCAAGTAAACTCTCTTCATCTCTTCTTGGGTTTGGGCCTTGGGTCGAGAATCTTGAAGGAAAAAGGAAAATTTGGGCTTTTTGCCCCTAAGCCCAATATTAGAGTTAGTTTGGGTGAGTTTTAACATAAAAGAATATAGTATGATTTTTACATTTTTGTTGGACTAGTTTAGGTTATTCATGGATCAAGGCTTTTAATTCATTTCATTCTAGGCCCAAAATAGCCCAAAATGTTGAAATAAATGATTGTGGGTCCAATTAGAGCCCAATTAGGGTTCTAAGCCCTTGATAGTCAAATTGGAAGCTTATTGGTCCATTTGGGTCCAATAAGGAAGTCCCAGTCCAAAATGGACCTAAACAAGAACTTCTAGGGTTTCCAATTGTTTGATGACTATTTATAGTATTTGTATGATGTATTTGATTGAAGTTTTTGATGTCATAATAATAGGTATCACACATGCTCTTAAACTTTTGACTCAACATTAACTTGAGTGTATAGATTACATGACACAAAATTTCTAATTGTGACACTTTCGATATCATGTTTGATCATCTTGCTAAGAAGATGATTGAAGCGATCAAACGTTTGAGTGACGGTCTCATCAGAATTTTGCTTAAATTCTCCAAACTCAGACAAAAGCAAAGTCTGAATAGAGTGCTCCAAATCTTCATCTGTGGAGTACAGCTCTCAGAGCCTATCCCAGATTTCTTTAGCAGTACTGTAGGAACTCACAAACCTAAACGTGTCTGATTGAAGAGCGAATCAGATCAGTCTTAATGCTTTGATATTGAACTGAAACTTCTCTTTTTCATCTTGAGCCATGTCTTTCACATCTTTTAACAGATCATTATACTCTTTCTGAGTTTTAATGATTCTGGATGTTCCTGAGTGAGCAAATGGTCCAGACACAATGGCTTCCCAAATAAGATACCCATTGTCTTCAGATCCGATGACATAGTCTTCAAAATGATGCGCCCAAACTTCGTAATCCTGGGTGTAAAGAATAGGAATTTTTGTCGTTGATCCAATACTGTTTGAGATGTTGATAGGATTAGATTAAGAATCGTCCATGCTTGATCGTTTAACCTGTTTGAAAGATCAGACTTGTAATAAGTAATATTAGGGCAAACGAATAAATAAAGAGATACGTCAATTATGGAGTGACGGCTCAATAAATATCAGTTAATGCGGAATAACCCTAATCACTTCTTTCACAGAAGAGATGTGTATGAATTACACAGCCTCCTACTCTGATACCAATTGATGAGTTTATAAAACTCTTTGATTGATTAGATCTTTAAAACAGGCAAATAAAGAAAGTAATAACAGTTAAACAAAAACACAAGTATGGATTTGAATGAGTCGAATGATTTGATTAACTCAATTCTCAGCAGAGCTCGATAAAGAACTTCCGCTGTCGAGGATTCTAGGGTTACAAAAGATAAGAACTTGAACGCTATAAAATCTCTATTAAAACATTACCTAATCATTTCATTCAAGAATGCATGCAAGCATCTATATATAATAAACCCTACAACGTACTCACGGATGGACAGGCCCATACCGGAGACAAAACTGGACTAGCTAACGAGCCCAAAGACGCAACATTAAACTGGACCTAACAAATACTTCATATATATGTGTAAGATGAAAGTAACTATGCACTCACTTATTTAAAGTGATGACTCCGAACTCGGACAACGCTTTGCTTCTAATAATTTACTCTCCTTTGACAGAACCTAGTATTATTACCACTAGATTTTAGTATAATATTCATCACAACTAATTACGAGTGATATTGTTTTATAAGTGTTAAACAATAATTTTCAACTATTATGTACAGACAGTGGGCAAACATGAAACACCGGAGGGCGGGACCATTTTGGCATTATAGCACTTCTGAAATCCAACAACCCAGGCCGCCCTTCAAACCGGATTCCCCGTACCGCGAGTAGTTACAAATGTATTATAATAACACTTTGTATAATTTATAATACTTAGTACATTTATTGTTTAAAGGTTCATAATAACGATAATGAACTTAAACATAAGTTATACCTAAATTACGGCAAGCATAACTCACTTACAAGTGGTTTAGCGAGAACCCGTACTTTGCGCGGGCAGAACTTCATCGCTGAATCCTTTTTCTAAAAAGATTATTGTAGCACTTCAGCGCTTACCTTACTATACTAAAACTACAAAAAAAAAAAAAAGTCGAATCACGAGGGACCAAAATGCTCGGGAGATAAGAAGAGAAAGACTCTTGAATAAAGAGAATGGTACAAGAAATATGAGATCCTAGAGACTCTTACTTATAGTAATTGAATTTTCAAAAACTACCCTTTATATTTTTACTTAATGACCTTGTAGTTATTTAAACAACTAAACACCCCTTTATAACACTATTTTAAATAAAATTAACGATATTTGTACTAAACAAATGTCAAAAGTACTCAACACTAGTTTTATAACGACCTCATCGTTGATACCTTTCTAATGATATATATATATATATATATATATATATATATATATATATATATATATATATATATATGATTTATACTTTATTTTAATATGTAAATATGTTATTATAAATTATAACTCCTTCATACGAACTATGTTTTTGACGTTTTTTATATCTATGTGTAGCTATTGACAAGATCTACAACTTTCGTTTAGATTCTGTCAGCTAATTTTTAATTCATATTTTTGTCCATATTTTATAAAATTAAATGACTTTGCTAAAATCATAGCTCTCGCATACGGACTCGGTTTTTGGCATTGTTTTTCTCAAAATTCTTATTTTAAAGAGTATTGTGATTTTCTTTTTGGTGACTTTAGCTAAAATTCAACCATTCTATTCGTAGCTTTTTACGTCTAAGAAATTTATATTTTCAGGATCGGGAAGACGTGTACTTTCTATATATATATATATATATATATATAAATATATATATATATATATATATATATATATATATATATATATATATATGTTTTGGCGCAGTTATTTTTACGATTTACGGATGATTCGACTGATCTTTCCTATTTTATAAAATTATAATAATCATGAAACACATAATATTCATATAATTCTTCTTTATTACGTCAAATACCTTACAATTGTTGACCCTAACTCTTAATTTGGTTAAGATTATTTTTCCTAGATAACCTTTTATAAGAAATCATTTTTAACGCTTATTATATCTTAATTGACTAGTCCGAATCTGCGCGTGTTACAATTATCTCCCCCTTAGGATGATTACGTCCCGAAATCATCAACAAAACAAGGCTTGTATAATGACTCTGAACTTTTCCTTTCCATCCTAGGTGGTAGTTGTAACTCTTATGTCATTTCAAATGAGTATCTAACTCTAGGACTTCTTGACTATTGGCATTGCGAAATTTTGCACCGAATGTTTATCCTATGTTGAACTTTCAATCGTAACCTTCGAGTTACAAACCCGGTCCTTATTGGAGACTCCTGATTCTTTTTAAACATACTTAACTTAAGATAAGGTCTTTACTTTCATTACGGTAACAAACCAATGTGACATGTTCTAATGACATCTCGTCGCATGATGCAACGCTTAGACTCAAGTCTTTTTGAGTTAGATTCCAGAATAGTAGATACCTTCCTTCATGTTCTAATGGTGTATAATCATATTCTAGCATGTAACACTTCTAGCTACAAGTTTCTTACTTTCACGGTGATCTTGATACTTCTATTGTTCGCTTCGATTATATTTTACTTCAATCTTTTGGCTTAAGTCAGATGCTACATCGAACTTGGTTCTCTGAACCATGTAAAATACTTATCTTAGTCAGACTCAATATGATATGACCACTAGGGTTGGAATAGCAATGATCTTCTTGCTCATTACCGAATCGATGGTAGCGATGAACAAAACAGAATCATATAGTAGCGCGTTGGTAACCTTGTGACTTTCCCATATCCAAGTGTGATGCTTGTGCGTCCGGTAGTATAGGCCTCTACTACCATTCACACCTACTCATACTTGTCTCAAGTATTGTCTCGCAGTCCGCAAGTTCTTATTTCCTAAACTTCACAAAACAATTTCACATATACGAATATGTCCAAATAATCATAAAAAATTCCCTAGACTCTACAAGGACTTCTTCCATGTGTATCTTCAAACATCAATTCTGCTTCAACTCGGTTGGTAGTGGAAATTCCAGACCATGGGATAACTTTATGGATTATACCAAAAATTATTTCTTTCTTCCAATCGAGAGTGTACTTCTACCATACCAAACGTATTATCTACTTAGACGTATTCCAAAGGAAAGATACATCACTTACAATTTCTTTCGGTAGGTATCATTCACTATCGTAAGCCTTCTCCTTTCCTCCATTTACTCAATTCGCTACGACTCTTCACCATTACATTATATTCACGGAAGCATGTGTTTAGTGTATTGGGGTGAGAATATATAGAGAGAAGATTTAGACGTACAATCCTCCTTATTACCTAAAAAGTTACATGCTAGTTATAATACCGTTATTAAACGTTTAGAAATCTGAACCCATAAAATTTCCAAATCCAGTCGGCAACAGACCATAGTTCCGATCAAATAAAGACATCATAAAGCATCATAAATCATTTAGCACATAAAAATAATTTATACATCTTTCCTAAAAATAAGCTAGTGCTCGTGTACATTTAGGCATACTTCCTAAATATAGAAGACACTCATCTCATAATCATCTGTTAGCATTCCTAAGTTTAAGTCAAGAAATTTCCTACAAATTCCTAGTTTGCTTAAACTAATGCTCTGATACCAACTGTCACATCCCTAAATTCACAGTCATTTTTAAAAATTTTATTTATGCTTATTTGAAAATCATAATATCCATTTTAAAGAAATATGTTGAGGAATTTTTCCCAGAAAAACATTATAAAAATATTATCAAAGAATTTCCGAAGAAATGTATTTTATTCATGTTAAATCATTGGGATGCCATCGTTAATACAGAAACATAAGAATAAACATACCTTACATTCATTTACACTGGTGATTTACATCTCTTTTAATCTCTTAGCGTAATATAGCTTCATATCGACACCTGTGATACAAATAAACTGAGTGGGTCAGGTTAAGAAACCTGGTGAGTACATAGGGTTTTCAACCCACAATAATAATTATTATGTTTAATCATCAAACAATTAACTCAATTTCTCATACCCATTATCTTCCTTATTCTTAAGAATCTTCCTAAGAATCATCTATTCTTCATTCATTCATAAGGATTGTCCAAAGGAATAGGCACGAAGTCCATCGTTGCTAGGGTTTATCCGACAAGCAATAAGTCCATAGATGTCGATGTTATCTGTTAGGCATAACTGCCTATACTATCTATTAGGTATTAAGTCCATAGATACCAATGTCCACTTATAAGGCACTAAGTCCATAGCTGCCGGGGTTTTTAGAATACATCTGGTGAACACGTAGTTTAAAAGTTAGGCACAACTTCCAGTACTATCCATTAGGCGCAGCTTCTAGGATTATGATGTTCTCTATTAGGCACAGTGCCAATATTATCCTTTAGACGCAACTGCCAGGATTTCTAGAGTACATCTGGTGAACATGTAGTTCAAAAACACCTACGGGTTGTGGCGCAGTTGCCAATGTTCATCTATAGGGCATTATGTCCATAGCCACCAATGTTCATCCATATCATCTTTAATGTCTCATTATTCATACAACCATCTTTACCTAATATTTTTATAAGTATAAAATACACATACAATTTAAATCAAATAAAACAAGTATATTTGGTTCATCCAGCATATATATCAAGAACACAGATAATACACACACATAACACGTAATCTATATTAAATACTTCATATCTATGTGTAAGATGAAAGTAACTATGCACTCACTTATTTAAAGTGATGATTCCGAACTTGTACAACGCTTCGCTTCTAATAATTTACTTTTCTTCGACGAAACCAAGTATTATTACCACTAGATTTTAGTAAAATACTTACTGTGACTAATTACGAGCGTTATTGTTTTATAAGTGTTAAACAAGATTTTTCAACCATTATGTATAGAAAGGGGCCAGACATGAAACACTGGAGGGCAGGACCATTTTGGTATTATAGCACTTCTGAAATCCAACAACCCATGTGGTCCTTCAAACCAGGTGTCCCGTATTGCGAGTAGTTAAAAATATATTATAATAACACTTTGTATAATTTATGATACTTAGTACATATATTATTTATAGGTTCATAATAACGATAATGAACTTTAACATATGTTATACTTAAAGTACGATAAGCATAATTCACTTACATGTGGTTTAGCGAGAAACCAGACACTGTATCGGCAGAACTTCGTCGCTGAATCTTTTTTCTAAAAAGATTCTGGAAGCGCTTCAACGCTCACCTTACTATACTAAAACTAAAGAAAAAGAAGTCAAATCATGAGGGACCGAAATGCTCGGGGATAAAAAGAAAAAGACTGTTGAATAAAAAGAATGGTACTAAACAAATGTCGAAAATACTCAACACTAGTCTTATAACGAACGCATCGTCGATACCTTTCTAATGATATATACATTTGTGTGTGTGTTTGTGTGTGTGTGTGTCTATATATATATATATATATATATATATATATATATATATATATATATATATACACACACACACACACACACACACACTTTATTTTTTTAATATGTAAATATGCTATAATAAATTATAACTCGTTCATACGAACTCCGTTTTTGACGAATTCTATATGCACGCATAGCTATTGACGAGATCTACAACTTTCGTTTAGACTCTGTCGGCTAATTTTGACTTTATTTTTTTTGTCAATATATTATAAAATTAAATGATTTTGCTAAAATCACAACTCTCTCGTACGAACTTGGTTTTTGGCATTGTTTTTCTCAAAATTCTTATTTTAAAGAGTACTGCGGTTTTCTTTTTGGTCACTTTAGCAAAAATTCTATCATTCTCTTCGTAGCTTTTTACGTCATACATTCGTTGTGCACGGCTGACATTTATATCTTATAAAAATCATATCTAATTTATACAGAATTTCTATGAAATTTATATTTTCGGGATCGGGAATACATGTACTTTCTATATATATATATGTATATATATATATATATATATATATATATATATATATATATATATATATACATATATATATATATATACATGTGTGTTGGCGAACTTAGTTTTACGATTTACGGACGATTCGACAGAATTTTCCTATTTTATTAAATTATAATAATCATGAAACACATAATATTCATATAATTCTTCTTTATTACGTTAAATACATTACAATTGTTGACCCTAATAATCATAAAAATTTCCCTAGACTCTACAAGGACTTCTTCCATGTGTATCTTCAATCATCAATGCTGCTTCAACTCGGTTGGTAGTGGAAATTCCAGACCATGGGATAACTTTATGGATTATACCAAAAATTATTTATTTCTGCCAATCGAAAGTGTACTTCTACCATATCAAACGTATTATCTATTTAGACGTATTCTAAAGGAAAGATACATCTCTTACGATATCTTCTGGTAGGTATCATTCATTATCGTAAGCCTTCTCCTTTCCTGCATTTACTCAATTCGTTACTCAATTCGCTACAATTCTTCAGCATGACATTATATTCACGGAAGCATGTGTTTAATGTATCGGGGCGAGAATATATAGAGAGAAGGTTTAGATGTACAATCCTCCTTATTAAGTAAAAAGTTACATGCCAGTTCTAATACCGAAATTAAATGTTTAGAAATCTAAACACATAAAATTTCCAAATCAGGTTGACAACAAACCCTAGATCCGATCAAATAATGACATCATAAATCATTTAGCACATAAAAGCAATTTAGGCATCTTTCCTAAAATAAGCTAGTGCTCGTGTATATTTAGGCATACTTCCTAAATATAGAAGACACTCATCTCATAATCATCGGTTAGCATTCCTAAGTTTAAGTCTAGAATTTTCCTACAAATTCCTTGTTCGCTTAAACTAATGCCTATGATACCAACTCTGACATCCTTAAATTCACACACATTTTTAGAATTTTTATTTATCCTTATTCTAAAATCAGTGTATATTATCAAAGCATTTCCGAAAAAATGTATTATCAAAGCATTTCCGAAGAAAAGTATTTTATTCTTTTTAAATCATTAGGATGTCATCGTTAATACAGAAACATAAGCATAAACATACCTTACATTCATTTACGCTAGTGATCTACATCTCTCAGTGTAATATAGCTTCATATCGACACCTGTGATACAAATAAACTGAGTGGGTCAGGTTGGTAAACCTGGTGAGTACATAGAGTTTTCAACCCACAATAATAATTATTATGTTTAATTATCAAGCAATTAACTCAATTTCCCATCCCCATTATCGTCCTTATTCTTAAGAATCTTCCTAAGAATCATCTATTCTTCATTCATTCCTAAGGATTGTCCTATGAATAGGCACGAAGTTCATTGTTGTCAAGGTTTATCCAACAGGCACTAAGTCCATAGTTGTCGATGTTATTAGTTAGGCACAACTGCCTATACTTTCTATTTGGTACTAAGGCCATAGATTCCGATGTCCTCTTATAAGACACTAAGTCCATAGCTGTCGGGGTTTTTATATTACATTTGGTGAACACTTAGTTTAAAAGTGAGGCACAACTACCATTATTATCGATTAGACGTAGCTATCAGGATTATGATGTTCTCTGTTAGGCTCAACTACCAACATTATCCTTTAGGGGCAACTGCTAGGATTTTTAGAGTACATTTGGTGAACTCGTAGTTCAAAAACACCTACGGGTTGTGGCACAATTGCCAATGTTCATCTATAGGGCACTTTGTCCATAGCCACCAATGTTCATCTATATCATCTTCAATGTCTCATTATTCATCTACCCATCTTTACCTAATATTTTTATAGGTATAAAATACACATACATTTTAAATCAAATAAAACATGTATATTTGGTTCATCCAGCATATATATCAAGAACATAGATAATATGCACACATTGCACGTAATTTATATTAAATACTTCATATCTATGCGTAAGATGAAAGTAACTATGCACTCACTTATTTAAAGTGATGATTCCGAATTCGAACAATGCTTCGCTTCTAATAATTTACTTTCCTTCGACGAAACCTAGTATTATTACTACTAGATTTTAGTCTAATATTTATCGCGACTAATTACGAACGATATTGTTTTATAAGTGTTAAACAATACTTTTCAACCATTATGTACAGGCAGGGGCCAGACATGAAACACCGGAGGGCAGGACCATTTTTGCATTATAGCACTTCTAAAATCAAACAACCCAGGCGGCCCTTTAAACCGGATTCCCCGTACCGCGAGTAGTTAAAAATGTATTATAATAAAACTTTGTATAATTTATAATAATTATTATATATATTGTTTATATGTTCAAAATAACAATAATAAACTTAAGCATTAGTTATACCTAATATATGGTAATCATAACTCACTTACACGTGGTTTAGCGAGAAACCAGACTCTGCGCGGGTAGGTCTTCGACGCTGAATCTTTTTTCTAAAAAGATTCTTGCAGCACTTCAACACTCACCTTACTATACTAAAACTATAAAAAGAGAAGTCGAATCACGAGGGACCGAAATACTCGGGGGATAAGAAGAGAAAGACTCTTGAATCAAGAGAATGGTGCAAGAAATATGAAAGGCTAGAGGATCTTATTTATAGTAATTTTATTTTCAAAACTTATCATCTATATTTAATTAATGACCTTATACTTATTTAAACAACTAAACACCCCTTATAATATTATTTTAAATAAATTTAACGATATTTGTACTAAACAAATGTCGAAAGTACTCAACACTATTCTTTTGACGACTGCATCGACGATACCTTTATATGATATATACATACATATATATATATATATATATATATATATATATATATATATATATATATATATATATATATATACATATATGTTATTTATACTTTATTTTATTACGGAAATATGATATTATAAATTATAACTCGTTCATACAAACTCTGTTTTTAACGTTTTTATGTCAACGCGTAGCTATCGATGAGATCTACAACTTTCGTTTAGACTCTGTCGACTAATTTTGACTTTATTTGTTGTCCATATTTTATAAAATTAAATGATTTTGTTAAAATCATAACTCTCTCGTATGGTCTCCGTTTTTGTCAACCATTCTCTTCGAAGTTTTTTACGTCATACATTCGTTGTGTGCGGCTGACTTTTATATCTTATAAAAATCATATCTAATTCATACGGAGTCGGATTTCTACCAAATTTATATTTTCGGGATCGGGGAGACGTGTTCTTTCTCTCTCTCTCTCTCTCTCTCTCTCTCTATATATATATATATATATATATATATATATATATATATATATATATATATATATATATATATATATATATATATATATATATATATATATATATATATATATTGGCGCACTTATTTTTACGATTTACGGACGATTCGACTGATTTTTCATATTTTATTATATTATAATAATCATGAAACGCATAATATTCATATAATTTTTCTTTATTACGTCAAATATGTTACAACTGTTGACTCTAACTATTACTTTGGTTAAGATTATTTATCGTAGATAATCTTCTCCAAAAAATCATTTTTAATGCTTATTATATTTTAATTGACTAGCCCAAATCTGCGGGTGTTACATCCTGCAACAATTCTATTAGAACATCGTAGTAGTGAGTAACTGATCGTCCTTCTTGGTTGATATTCCAAAGAGTTGAACGAAACTCAAAACACTGTGAGGTGTTTTTAAGACCATAATACACTTCATGGAAAGCTTTCCAAATTGCACCAGTTATGTTATAATAGAGATAGGTTCTTCTGATATTCAAGTTCATAGAATTAACCAGCCATGACATAACAATGGAATTTTCTGCCTCTCTTACTTTGTAGTGAACATCCTTTTGGTCTGAGGCTTTAGTTTCACCTATAAGGTATCCGATCTTTCCTTTCCATCAAATGACTAGAAGGACTAACTGAAACCATTCACGAAAATTCAATCCATTAGGTTTATGTTGGGTAATTTGAAGAGAGGGATTAATATCAAATGGTGGAAAAGGAGATGAGTTTGGTTTTGAAGACGAATGGGTGGTGGATGATTCAACAAAGTTTGTCTTTATGGTCGGAAAAATAAAGAACAAGATGATGACCAATCGTTACAAATGGTGATTTGGCAGCAACAACTTTAGCCAACAGAGATCACACGGATTTGATACCATGAAACAAAATGAATTGGAACATAAACTCAAAGCTGCAACTCTTTTACATTCAGGGCTATAGTTTATAGACAAGAATAAACATAGAAAGAACTCCTAATATAGATAAGCTAGCTATACAAATATTTACATGTAAAATAAAGATTCGCTTTTAAAAATTTTTAGGAATCAATCGTGACTCTAATTTGACTTTCCATTCCAGATGATGAAAGGATTAAAGGGGAATGACACTTTATGCAATGATAGTGGTCTGGATTTCAGTGAAGGAGATGCTACATTTGAAGCTGAGCAGAAGGTCATCGCTGCATGAACTACCTAACGACGTGAAGCAGCTCTATCATTTTCAAACTCGTTTCTGGAGATGCCGCCTTACCCTTCGTCTTCAGATATGTCTTCTTCGGGTAGATTCACCTCCGGAGAAAGTGACATAGAGAGAAATCGATAAAGTAGAGGGAATCGAGGGGAGGTAGACTAAGTACAGAAAAATCGATGGGAAGGCAGCGGTAGTGATTTACGACGATAGAGATGAAGTAGAAAGAAGTGGAAAGAAGAGAGAAACGACATAGGATGAGTAGATGGTGATCCATGGGTTTTCAGTGGGTTCTGGTGGTGTTTCTAGTGCCTCCATCGATGGGTCAGGGGGTGGTGAGTTGAGGATTGTTTCTTCAACTAAGATGAGAGTGGGAGATAAGGTGAGAGTGGAGAGGATGATATGGATGGGTTCGGGGTTGAAGGAGGGTCCCATGTCTGTGTATGTGTCTATACATATATATATATATATATATATATATATATATATATATATATATATATATATATATTATAATGAATAGATAATAATAAAAACTGAAAATGAAAATACAAATGCTAACATAGTCTTTTTGTTTCTACAAGGGACTAAAAACACAACAAAATAATATATTAACGAGGTTCTTAATGCAAAAATAAAAAAAATAAAAATAAATTAAGAATCAAACTTTTCATTTTTGATAAATCATATGGACGATTTCAATGATTTATTCAAAAATTAATTGTGTCTTTCTCTCAAAAATAGTATATTAAGGAGGTTCTTAATGCAAAAATAAAAAATAAATAAATAAATTAAGAATCAAAATTTTCATTTGTGATAAATCATATGGACAATTTCAATGACTTATTCAAAAATTAATTGTGTATTTCTCTCAAAAGTACCCCTCTTCATTTAAAGTCCATAAATTAAAAAAGCTTACTACAACAGTTTATGGAGAAATCTAGGCGAATGCCCACGCGTTGCGTAGAAATACCAACATAGTTGAAGTCTTTACAAATATATGTTTTTTTTTTAATATAACAATAAAGTTATTGTTAAATTTGATATAATAATTTGTATACTAAATTGATATAATATATTGATTATTTGGAATTCTATGATAATATACAGATCTATAATATAGTTGAAGCCTTTACAAATAATTTCTTATTAACCAACTTATAATCATTATTAAAAAGACACTATAAATTATCATTTTTAACTATTTACAAAGTATTATTTGGTTTGTTTAAGTTCAACTAAAATTTATATTTAATTTGACCCTGTAATGTTATATTTAAATTAATAATTTAAGTATTTTATACATATTGTTCAAAAGTTGTAGCTTTAAAATGATAATGATTTACATCTAACAATATATTAAAACTAATAAATTAAGTATAATATGTTAAAAGTTAAAAAACATATTTTTATAAGTAGAAGTAAAGATATTGTTTTAATTTTGAAACTTAGTTTATATATGATTATACTTTAGGTTTGATATTTATTTAACCTTATTAACCAATTTATAATTATTATTAGAAAGAAATTGAAAAGTCATGGGAGTTTCAAATGAATGTGGTGAAAGGAAAAATGATTCCTTTATAAGTATACTAGGCGAATGTCCGTGCATTGTGCAGAAACACTCATACGGTTGAAGTCTTTACAAATATATGTTTTATTTTAAATAACAATAACGTTGTTGTTAAATTTGATATAATAATTTGTATACTAAATTGATATAATATATTGATTATTTTGAATTATATGATAATATATACATCTGTTATAACTTCATAAGAATGACTTCTACCCACGAGTTACTCATAAATAAAATTAAATATAATATATGGTTTAATGTTATTTATAATTATTGTTATTGTTAAATAATTTTTTTAAGCTTATTTGTTTAATGTTTTAATTTAGATCATTATAAATATTTAAATCATCAAACATTATTTTTTGATTTTAAAGGTAAGAATATAATCATTTATGTATAGTTATTTTTAATTATTGTTATTGTACGTTATTTTAAGCTACTTATTTGAAAACTTTTAACGATTATAAAAATATCTTTAAAAAATATTTTAGTTAAATTGAGATTACAATTTACTTTTTGTATATATATCACTACAATTTATCACTTTTAACTATTTATAAAATATTCTTTGGTTTTTTAGTGGAACTGAAATTTATATTTAAGTTGACATCCTAATGCTCAGAAACACTTGTATAGTTGAAGTCTTTACATATATATATATATATATATATATATATATATATATATATATATATATATATATATATATATTTAAAATATAACAATAATTTTTTTGTTAATTTTGATATAATAATTCGTATACTAAATTGGTATAATTAATTAATTATTTTGAATTATATGATAATATATACATCTATTATAACTTCTTAATAATCGTTTGAATGACTTCTACCCGCGAGTTACACATGAATAAAATTAAACATAATATATGGTTTAATGTTATCTATAGTTGTTTTGATTGTTAATTAATTTATTAAAATTTATTTGCTTAATGTTTTAATTTCTATCATTATAATTATTTAAGACATCAAACCATTTATATAGAGTTATTTTTAACTATTGTTATTGTAAGTTATTTTAAGCTACCTATTTGAAAACTTTTAACGATTATAAAAATATCTTTAGGAAATATTTTAGTTTAATTGAGATTATAATTTAGCCTTTGCATTTATCACTACAATTTATTACTTTTAACTATTTACAAAATATTGTTTGGTTTTTTAAGTGAAACTGAAATTTATATTTAAGTTGATATTGTAATGTTATATCTAAGTTAACAATTTAAGTATTTTGTTCAAACTGTTCAAAATTTGTAACTTTAATCTGATAATGGTTAAATATAACAACATATTAAATATAATAAATTAAGTATAATATGTTAAAAGTCAAAGACATAACTTTATAAGTATAAGTAAAGATATTATTCTAAAATTGAAATTTAGTTTATTTATGATTATACTTTAGATTTGATATTGTTTAAGCTTATTTACCAAATTATAATCATTATTAGAAAGACACTACAATTTTTCACTTTTAACTATTTATAAAATATTCTTTGGGTTGTTTAAGTTAAACAAAAATTTATATTTAAGTTGAACCTATAATGTTATATTTAAATTAATAATTTAAGTATTTTATACAAATTGTTCCAAAATTGTATCTTTAAATGATAATGGTTTACATCCAAGAATCTATTAAAACTAATAAATTAAGTATAATATGTTAAAAGTTAAAACATAACTTTATAAGTATAAGTAAAGATATTATTTTAATATTGAAATTTAGTTTATATATGATTACACTTTAGGTTTGATATAGATATAGATATGGACTATAGACATTTTTTGGGGTTGAATTTCAAAAAATAGACACAAAAAGTCGGATTTACGGTTATAGATATGGATTCTGCGAAGATGAGCTTTGAGGGTTCCGTGGAATGGAAATTTGTAATTAAATCAGGGGTTAAAAAAATAAAGAATAATCAAAAAACCGCGATAAACTGTTTCGCGGAAATGCCTTTGTGGACCTCGTTAGCAGCTCCGCAGAACTGTTAATCGAGGTTTTTTTTAAATACCCCTAATTAATCGTATATGTTATTATTATTACAATCTTCCTCATTATACCAAAAGAGGGAATAATTTCATTATAATCATCCGATATCAATAAGCGAAAAACTTCCTTATTATATTAATCTTTTATAATCATTACAAATAAAAAATTATAATAATATATGTTAACTTAGTGGGACTAAAAGAGGGAATAATCATCCGATCTTAATAAGACATCTCATTATAATTCTCCAATATTAATACGGGAATAATCAGCGAATGACATGACTTATAGCGTGTAATTAAATATCCGTAAAACGACTTGTAAGACCAACGAAGTTTCGACATCGTTCAAAAAACTTAATCATGTTTTCTTTGTTCAAAAAACTCAACAAACTTATGATTTTGTTCAATTCTCGTTAGATGCAACCAGAATCATTAAGTATACAATTAGTTCATTAGGTATACAATTAGTTGGTGAATTGTATGTCATTATATTTCATGATATGGAATAAACATATCAGAATAGCTCTTTAATAAATATAGAGAAAAAATGAACAATGTTTTTGTTCAATCTCTTGTAATGGCTACTTCTACTTCCTCTCAATCGTTGATGTCCAACTCAAGATCTACAAAGAAGATATTTGATGATGCAAACCCTTATGGATGTGGACGCCTTTCTCGGATTTAGACATTTAGAATGAAGAATCATCCAGAGAAAAAGTTCAAGGCTTGTTCGAACATATGGGTAAGTGTAATTGAAAGCTTTATCATGTCCATCTTAATAAGTATTTGTTTTTGAAGGAACCAAACAAATAAAGAAGATGGATATGATAAAGCTTTCAATTACACTTATCCATATGTTCGAACAAACTTTGAACTTTTTCTTTGGATGATCCTCCATTCTAGATATCTAAATCTGAGAAGGGCGTTCACATCCACAAGGGTTTGCATCATTAAATATTTTATTTATAGATCTTGAGTTGGACATCAACGATTGAGAGTAAGAAGAAGAAGTGGTCATTACAAGAGATCGAACACAGATGGCATTTACTTTTCTCTTCTCCAAGCCCTAAATTGATATATAAAGGGCAATTCTGATCTCCTTATTTCATGTCATTAAATATAATGTCATGTTAGTTGCCAACAAATTGTATACCTAATGAATTTGGTTGCCTCTAATGAGAATTTAACAAAAGCGTAAGTTCATTGGGTTTTTTGAACAAAAAAACATGATTGAGGCTTTTTGAATAGTTTCGAAACTTCATTGGTCTTACAAGTCACTTTATCGATATTTAATTCCATGTCATTCATTGACTTTCATTAACCAGTTGAAACTAATGTTGAATAAAAGTGTAAGTTAGTTGGGCTTTTTTAGATAAAAGATTATGTTCGTTGGGTTCTTGTAACATCCCGAGAATTGTAGGTATTTCTGAATCCTTTCTATTTTTTTTTCAATTGTAGTCAGTGGGGTTGGTAGAGTCGAGCCATGAGAAGCCTAAGGGCAAAAGTTGCAACTTTGGGATCAGGAAGAGTACGTTAAGCATACATAAGGTACGTTGAGCATACTAGGTGCGCCCTAGTACGCTGGGTGTACACTTGTGTATGCTAAGCGTACTCACGTCAGATGGAAACCCTAATATTTAGGGTTTAGGTGCTATATAAACATCCTTATGAGCTCAAAACCCTCCGTCATCTCTGCCTCCATAAGTTTGAGCTGTTTTCCCTAAACCTTAACCCCTTTCTTGAGTGTGTGAGCTAAAAGAGTGTGTTTTGTGTAGTTGAACAAGAAGATGTTGCATCAAGAAGTTGGAGAAGGAAGACAAGCTTGTAGATCTAAGGTTTCCTTGTGCTCTAAAAGCTCCATGAGGTAAAAAAAGCTCCAACCTTTATGCTTGTATGATGTAGATCTTGCTATGCTAGCTTTATGAAACCATTTCTTGTCCCAAATGTCCCAAGTTGGTGCATGTTATGTTTTGAACGAAATAAGTTGCGTTTCCAGACCCTAGAAAAGGTCCTAAGTAATAAAAATGGTGTCCCAATGGCTAAAAGTGTCCCATGCATGTAGTAAAAAGGTCTTAATGGATTAAGACCATGCATTATGAAGTTTATGGACGTCCAAAGTCTTAAAGTTCAAGACTTTATGGTTCTAAGGCACATTTGGTCGATGGATCTGGAGTTTGGGCTTAAGTGCTTAAGCCATTAAGCACTTATTAGGGTTTTCGTGAAACCTTGCGTACGTCCAGCGCACTTTCTGTACGTCCCGCGTACTTTCTATATGCCCGGCATACTGAGTCAACCACCCCGATGGTGGTTAACGCAAAACGAGGTACGCCCAACGTACCAGAGGAGTACGCCCCACGTATGCCTTCTGTTGGGCTTTTGACAATTTGGGCTTCAGTATTAGGCTCCTTTTGGGCCAGTTTTACATGGGCCTTGTTGGGATTTCTGAATAAATGTGCTTTGGGCCAATAGTGGTAATAGATCTTAAAATCAGGCCTGATTTAGGAGTTAGGGCCCAATTGGGAAAATTGGGCCAATAATTGGCCTTATGTATATGGACTTTTGGATATTGAGTTTTACATTGGGCCTTGGCCCAAATTAGAGAAAAGGAAAAAATGGACTATGTGGACTCTTAGTCAAGATTGATATCGCATGTGTTGCCTTTGTATTTGTCATTTTGGATTGTTTGGGATTTTTGGTGAGACAACGGTTGGATACTTTCAGTCCAGTTCAGCACTACTTGCAAGGTGAGTTGTCCTCATTATACTAACAGGGTCGAAGGCACTAATGTCGGACCTTTTGGATTTGTATCCAGTTTTATTGCATGATATGCTTATTGATTTACATCCTGGTAGTTAGGATGGTGATATGCTTAGTGACCTGGTTACGTCAGTATCCTGGTATATAGGATAATGCTATGTTAGTGATCGGTTAGGTCGGTATCCAGGTATATAGGATAATGATATGTAAGTGACCGATTAGGTCGGTATCCTAGTTATAGGATGTTACTATGATTAGTGATATGTTAGATTTGTTTGAATGTTATATATGTTAGTGTATGATATTTATGTGCACATGATTGTTTGATTGGTGGTTGGATTAAGGCGGACCTGCTTTGTGCTGAAGGCCAACATACCCAGGGTGGACTGGATAGACTGCAGACCGGGTTAGGGCATATTAGTCAGACCGAAGTCCCAGAGAGTGATCCGGATAGGCTAAACGCTCGGAGAGGTGGTCCAAACGTGCCGAAGGCGCGAGGAGTGGTCCAGATAGACTGAAGGCCCGCGAGGCAGTCCATTCATACTGATGGCTCATTATGCATGCTGTTTGTTTATATGATATGATTATGGTTGTATGACGTTGGTATTTTGGGGAAAACTCACTAAGCTTCAGGCTTATAGCTGTTGAGTATGTTTTAGGTACTTCTGATGATCATGGGAAGGTGAAGGCATGATCGTGCACCTCCTTATGTTTTTTTTATACGATTTAAGTCTGGGATCCTCTGACATTAAACCATTTTGAAAACATGTTTGTAATAATTATCGGTTTTTGAATGATTTAAAAAGTTTTAAATTGGCTTGAATTTTATGGATGTTACAAGTTGGTATAAGAGCCTTGGTTTCAGTGAATTGTAGGAAATACTCATGTATCTCCAGTCACAAACTAAGGACAAGATTAAAAAAATGATTTTTCGAATGATATTCAAAATACTAAAGGAGGATGCAAGTGTACGATCACCCGAAGCGCGCGAATAGACCCCTAAATACCTTACGGATTATCTGATTTTGTGATATGTTAGAACAACATGCTAGTACTAGGCTAGGGATCTTCAAGAATTGCCTGATTATATGATGCATGATAGCCTAGGGTCTTCCTTATATGAAATTGACATCATTACTATAGTTGTTTAGTGTATGCATCACGGCTATGCATAATTAAGATCTTATAGCCTGAGAATATTTGGTTCAACTTTATTTCCTGTTCCTTTTTTGGTTGTGGACTTAGAGTAGGACCGAGTATTCAAATGTTTATAGGGTCCAACGTTATGTATGGCTAGCATACACGAGTGCTGCAGGATTGGTGGAAGTTTCATGGGTGGGTTGTACGAGGTTGGTAGGCCAATATGAGATATTTAGCATTCCTCTAGGAGGGAGGATTGAGCACTCACCATGTTTATGTATTTTGTGAAGGGTTTTGAGCATTCTAACACTCCTAAGTGTACATGCAACCCTAAATACCTTGGATCTATTTTTTCTCTATTATACATGCAAATATGAACTTTCCAAGGTATTCATCCTAACTAGCAAAATAACATTGATTCATATGGATATCTCAAGTTAGAATTACATACCTCTTTTGATGTAGAATGTCTTCATGAAGTTTGAGTGCCTAGTGCCCCAAGTGTGACACCTCAAATGGTTCACACAACACCAAATGCACATGAAATGACTTGAGAGAAATGGAACACTTCTTGAAATCGTCTAGCCCTCATATTCACACACTAGTGCACGATTTCTTGAGCCATGGGATTCTTTTATATGGTGGATATTAGGGTTACACCATGTAACTCATAACTTTACCCATTCCTTATGCTCGATGGATTATCCATGGGTCACCCCATGGACTTAGTCCAACATAAGGAATCTTGGATCACAAGCCCACATATATAAGAATGAATGATTTACACAATCAACCCATATATTTAATTAGTCTCCTTTTGATCACTTAATTAATTCTTGATCAATACTAATTAAATACCCTTATTGATATATTAGAACTTATAATATATTAACCAACCTTAAGTGTTATTTCTCTCATTATAGTCTATCCAAATGCATGATGCCATGCAACCCAAATGGACCATGCCGAGTCGGGTCAAGTCTTACCGATTATAGTTATGGACTTAGACATTAATCCAACATCTCCCACTTGGATAAGTCTAAAACTATTATTGGGTATGACTTCAAGAACCGACTGGCAATCGTATCTCTCAAAAGCTTCTATCGAGCTCTGACCTTGTCGATGAACTCTGACCTTTGTCAATGACTTTTCCATTAGATAAGGGATCATATATTCCTCCATTCTAGATATCATATGGACCGAGAAATGGATTATAAATCATTCTCTCTGTCCATTTGTTGTTTCCCGATTTTCGATTCATGATGACTGAGTGATTGAACAGATCAAATCAGTCCTGGCTTGGCCAAGCACTCGTATGTATCATCATTAAATCATCAAGGGGCCCACAGATGTCGCTTTTATCCCGAAGGTAAATGAAATGGATAAACTTCGACTCATATGGCTTGTTCTACTACTTGTTGAATCATACACAAAAGCAAGTTTTATAACATCGAGTTACCGAATGCGTTTTCGTGCAATCAATATACAACCAACTCATAGTAACAACTCATATCCCTAAGTTTTAAGAATATAAGATATTATCGTCTCATGATCACTTGTGATAAAATCCATGAAGTGATTCCAATGAGTGCAGGTACGTTGAATCCAATACCCAGAACTTATGAGCACTCATGAGTGTTGTAGCACAACTTTGTCCACTAACTTGGACCTCTACAAGCCAACCCATGACAGTCTTGATTCATACCTACTTCCAACATATGACCGACTGTGGATGGTTTGAATAACTTAGTCATTCCGGAATAATAACCTAGTTTATTCTGGAAGTCAAAACATGCAAAATGAAACACAAGAATAATTGAATCTAATATGGTATCAAGACCTATGAACATAAATAAAACACCTTTTATTTATCACCACGATAAGTTATAAACCTCAATTCGTGTGCTAGTGAAGAACTTCAAGTTTTATTCTTGATTAGTTCTTGAGACTTTCAAGACCTTTAAAACTCCCACTATCCTCTTGACATATAAGACTCCCTTGTCAAACATCCAAGAGATAGTGTGGATTCTACTCAAGACAAGCACTTCACACAATTGGCCTTAGTTGGTCTTTATTTTGTCCAAAACATCACAACTTACCAATTTCAAATGTACAAGAGTAGAAAACTTTTACTCTTACATCTGACTAGTGTTTTAAACCTTTCTTTAAGATATTTCACTCAACTTATAGTCTTGGAGTATGACTCTAAGACTTGTTTTAGAACGAAGTATGACTCATTTTCTTGATTTGACCACTTCAACAATTCATAGCTCCTCTTCTTAGCTATCAGAATGCACTTAGAGGATGAATTGCGATAATGTCTCTTAATCATTAAGATGATCATATGACATGATACTAAAGTACTCTCCCATCTTTTCAGATTTGAGAAACTTTTATCCTTCTGCCTAATTTGATTCTTCTTATTCGCTCTGCTATACATTGGAACCTTTTCCAATGTCTCAGAATTACACTTAAGCTTGTAAGTATAACTATATTTACTAAGCTTTAGTAAATTATGACGAATAATCTTATCAATCTTTTGTGGTGGACTTGACCAGTGCACAAGAATGTGTACTCGATCCCTTAGTCATTCACTTGACTCACATATACATGTGAACAAGGAACTAGTCTTAATTTTCCAAAGATGAAAAATTCTCATTCATCATGCTATACAACTTGCATGATTCCAAGTTTCGGTCCAATTGAAACTTGGGTGATGAGGATCTTTCCTTATTTGGTAAATTTAGACATTACCACAAATGAAAGAATTAATTTCATATTTCCACTCTTGCTATTAATGGAATCATATAAGCAACAATTTTTTTTTCCAAAAATGCCATCGTAAGGATATTTTAAAATAAATAAAATCATCATTTTTCCTTTTATTTTTAAAAAACTTTGTGGAAAAACTATCCTTACAATGCAAAAGAGCATGAAAACTTTGTTGTTATCTATTCCTAAGCAATATATCATAACTCCTAAGAAGTAGCTCATGAATCTGATCTTCAAACTATGCGATAGAAATCCATCTATGCTATCATATTCAGCATGTTCTCTCTTAAAGTTTCTTCACTTTTCTTTGATTCTTGCAAACATCAACATGTGACCCAGTCAGATCATGTATCAAGAATCTCAGTATAGAAACTTAGCAGAGTTAGATAGTGGATTTTACCTGAAGTAGGGTCAAACTTATTGACTTTAACATCCTTAGGTAAAATTGGGAGCTTCGCAATCAATGCCCCTTCCTTTGGCAATTTAACTTATGGACTCTTTGATAATGGTACATGGGACTATCATAGACTTAGCATTTCCCTTTACCATTTGGTCAACCGACTTGACTATGGCCGATCCTTTTCCATTGGGATGAGAATGCTTTTTCTGGATTTCCAGTGTCATCATTGTCAATGTCCATACAGTTTTAGGAAGTTGATCTTAGCAAATAGATAAGATCATTAAGGGTCTTGTCATAGTCTGTTTCTTAGGAGTCCCAAAGGAACTCACTATGTGACTTAGAAAGTGATTGAATCACCAACTTTCTCAAGACTTTGACACCCAACTCTCCCGGCTTGTCAATATGTGACTTCATCTCCAAGATGTGATCACACCTAGACCTTGCCTTGCCAATAGGGCTTGAGTGACCTTGAACTTGTGGGTTAGGGAGAATAATTGGAGGAGGTGGAGGAAATGAAGTTCCAAGAGATTTGGGAGGATCATAAATGTCTGAACTAGACATCTTTTGGGAGACATTCAAGATAGTTGATTAAAAGTCCTAAATATAACACCCAATATGAAATATTAAGGCTAGGATGCAACAAACTATTTTATAACTTGGAAGAGGGATGCCGTAATCCAAGCTATAAAATATTTTGAAGGTAGTTGAATGACGATTCACCAATTTCCACCAAGATAAACGAAATGTATTATTAGGTCTTAATTGGTTTTTGAAACTGCTAGATTCTTTTGAGATTCATTGAACTGTTTAATGGCATGTTTCAATCTCGAGTGTGCCCTTCAAGTTTTTTGACTGGGATACCGAGGATCACAAAACAAGGTGTGAAGTAACCATGCAAATATACTTGGTACCCTTAATATTTACCCCTTAATCGATGTGCTGGTTAACCACACACGCTCCATCGATACTATGATAAATATTAATTTACCCTTTATCTACCTTCTTAAGTCCAGGTTAGTGTGTCGGTTAACCACACACGCTCCACTAACGACTTAAACAAAGTGCAAAGTGTAATTTCATGGATTAGCACCTTATTCACATTTTCCTAAGTAACTATGATTGGGAATTAATAAATTTTTAGTTACTTAGTATTTATCATTAATACTTTTAATGAAGGGAGAATTCTAATCATTGTCCCACCCGTTCGGCTAACGACCCTCCACCAGTCAAGGAAGCGGTGGGTGAGAGTGGACACCCATTAAACTGCCATTTTATAGGCAGTAACCTTATACCCCCCCCCCCCCCCCCTTATAGACTGGCTTCGTGAATGAGGCCTACTAACGGTAAGACTAACTTTACTCTTATACACACACACACACACATATATATATATATATATATATATATATATATATATATATATATATATTATTAACTTATAATATTATAAAGTATAAGGGTTGAATTTTAACTTTTAAAATTCTAAGGGCTAACTTGGAATTAAAGTATACATAAGTGAATACTTTTTAAATATCAAAACTTGAGGGCAAGTTTTTGAAACTATTCAAAACTAATTAATTCCATAACTTATGAGTTTAAAGTAATTTTAATTAAAAAACTCTTCAAGTTCCATAACTTGAGGACAAGTTATGGAAGACTTTAAACTATTAAAGAATGTAACTTTTCTTCTTTTATAATTTATGGAACTAATTAAGGCTACACATTCTTATTATTTAATGAAGTGACTCTTGAACCTCCATAACTTGAAGACAAGTTATGGAGTCATAAAACCATTTAATGAGAACAAGACTCTTCATTTTGTAACATTTGCCAATTTTTATGAGGTTTAAGAAACTTAAATGTGACCTTTCATGTAACTTGAGGACAAATTACACAAACACATTTTAGAATCATCTCTTAGATTAAAATGGATCAAAGACGCATAATCAATCAACGTTTCTATTAATCTAAGCAACTCATATGAACAAAGATAATTCACATCAAACTTTTTCATGTAATTATCATAACTCTTAAACTAATACAAAACATTAATCTATTGACAATTATCTTTGAAATTGGATTAGCATGAACATTACTACATCAAAAACAAGTTTATAAGTTCAAAAACAGCTTATGGTAATGTTCCTAGTCCAATTCCAGCCAAAAAACACGAAGATATGCTGTCTGGAGGCCAAACTCGTTGATTTCTTCATGGAACTCATCGAGTTCATGCTCTAATACATGAACTCGTCGATTTTTCTACCAGAACTCGTCGATTTTTAGGCCCTGACAGATTCTTGGTTTCGAAAAATGTATTTGCATAATGTATAAGAGAAAGCAAGCCTAGGCTCTGACACCACTGAAGGATTTTGAGCATTCTAACACTCCTAAGTGTACATGCAACCCTAAATACATTGGATCTATGTTTTCTCTATTATTCATGCAAATATGAAATTTCCAAGGTATTCATCCTAACTAGCAAAATAACATTGATTCATATGCATATCTCAAGTTAGAATTACATACCTCTTTGATGTATAATGTCTGAATGAAGCTTGAGTGCCTAGTGCCCCAAGTGTGATACCTCAAATGGTTCACACAACACCAAATGCACATGGAATGACTTGAGAGAAATGGAACACTCCTTGAAATCGTCTAGCCCTCATATTCACACACTAGTGCACGATTTCTTGAGCCATGGGATTCTTTTATATGGTGGATATTAGGGTTACACCATATAACTCATAACTTTACCCATTCCTTATGTTACATGGATTATCCATGGGTCACCCCATGGACTTAGTCCAACATAAGGAACCTTGGATCACAAGCCCACATATATAAGAATGAATGATTTACACAATCAAGCCATATATTTAATTAGTCTCCTTTTGATCACTTAATTAATTCGTGATCAATACTAATTAAATAACCTTATTAATATATTAGAACTTATAATATATTAACCAACCTTATGTGTTATTTCTCTCATTATAGTCTATCCAAATGCATGATCCCATGCAAAGACAAATGGACCATGTTGGGTCAGGTCAAGTCCTACCAATTATAGTTATGGACTTAAACATTAATCCAACATATTGTTAGGGTGTTGTGATGATACTTGAGACAAATGTGGTTAGGTGTGGCAGGTAGTATGTGTTGGATTAGGTGTCTAAGCTCATAACTATAATTGGTATGTACTTGACCCGAGAGTAGCATGGTTCATTTGGGTTGCATATCACAAGGACAATTTGATAGGATGGACTTTTTGAGAAGTGGTTATTTATGATTTGTTAATATATTATAAGTTCTAATATATTAACATGAAATCATATTATTTAATTAGTATTGATCAATAATTAATTTGGAATTAATTTTTTTATCAAAAGAGACTAATTAAATATATGAGGATTGATTGGTAAATCATTCATTTTTATGGTGTGGGACAATGATCCATGATTCCTTAGGTTGGGATAAACCTATGTGACAACCCATGGATAATCCATGGGGATTTGAAACCATGGAGCCTAAGGAATATGGAAGGTCATGCACATTAGGGTTTACATGGTGTAACCCTAATCTTGCCACACTATATAAGAAGCCCCTTAGCATTCAAAATGACACACTAGTGTTCTTGGAGATTATTGAGTCGATTTTGATGTTAAGATATTCTTTCAAAAGTCATCCTTTGTTCTAGGTGTGTTGTGATTCAATTTGTGGCATTCATACTATTGGTGCTAGGTTCTTAAAGTTCAAACACAACAAGTTCTACAAGCTACATAAAGAGGTAAACTCCTAACTAGTATTTTATGTTGTTTATATCAATTGTATGTTAGTTGTAGGCTTAAAGATTTGGAAACAATATTGCATCTATAATTAGAGAAAAAATAGATCCAAAGATTTTAGGGTTGTATGTGCACCATAGGATGTTGTAGTATACAAAACCCATTAGTGGTATCACAGCGTAGGATTGTTTTCTATTATACTTGATGTTTTATTGGTTTTCAAAGTGAAAAAATCGAATTTTCTACCTTCTGCCCAATGAACTCGTCGAGTCCACTGGGTGAATCGCCGAATCTCCTCATAAAATGGCCAACTCGACGAGTCCAGTTCATGTACTCGCCGAGTTAGTGCTCCAGTGGGCAGATTTTAGAGTTTTTTTTGGCCTGTTTTGGATTAGAATCATTACCACAAAATGTTTTAGCTCATAAAATCTGATTTTGTTGATATGGTAATGATGATTCTCATCCAAATAAAAGATAATTGTCAAAGTTTCATGATTTGTATTAGTTTATATGATTAGGGTAATTTCTTGAAACTTGTTTGATATGAATTATCTTAACTTATGAGTTTAATTAGATCATAGACAAATTGTTTGATTTTGTTAGTAGGAATTTTTTGATCTAATTGTTTTTGGTGAAATCCATAACTTGTTCTCAAGTTATGGAAAATGAAAGGTCTCATTTTTAAATGTCATCTTAAATGGTTTTAAGTCTTCCATAACTTGTCCTCAAGTTATGGAGCTTGAAAGGTCTTTTACATAAATGTTTTATGAACTCCATAATTTGTCCTCAAGTTATGGTGTGTCAAAAGTATTTTCATATAACGTATATTAAACTCATAAGTTATGGAAACCAAAAGTTTTTGAATAGTTCAAAACTTTCCCTCAAGTTTTGGAATTTGTAAATGCAAAGTCTCACTTTGAAACATTTAGTTCCAACCCCTAGAATTTTAAAGTTTAAAATTCAACCCTTATACTATTATAATATTATAGGTTTAATATATATATATATATATATATATATATATATATATATATATATAGGTATGTATGTATGTATAAGAGTAAAGTTAGTCCTACCATTAGTAGGCCTCATTCACAAAGACGGTCTATATGGGGGTATAAGGTTACTAGCTATAAAATGGCAGTTTAATGGGTTTCTACTCTCACTCACCGCTTCCTTGACTAGTGGAGGGGCGTTAGCCGAACGGGTAGGATAGGACACCAATTCTCATTAAAAGTATAATGAAATACTAAGTAACTAAACACTTATAAATTCCCAATCTTAGTTACTTAGGAAAATGCAAATTTGGTGTTAACCTATGAAATTGCACTTTGCACCTTGTTAAGTCGTTAGTGGAGCGTGTGTGGTTAACCGGCACACTAATCTGGGACTGACAGTGCATGGAAAACGGTAGCTTGATGTTAATCATTGATCAATAGAGCGTGTGTGGTTAACTGGCACACTGATTAGGTGGTTGTAACATTGAGTGTACCAAGCTAATTTGCATTGTTATTCACACCTTGTTTGTGATCCTCAACGTCCCAGTCACAAACTTGAAGGTCACAATCAAGATTTAAACACACCATTGAAAAATTCAATGAATCTTAAAGGATCTAGGATTTTCAATCCATTTAAAACTTAATAACTAATTTCATTTTTCATTGTGGAAATTGGTAAATCATCATTTACCGAACTTCAAATACTTTACAATTGGATTATGACATCCCTCTTCCGAATTGTAAAATATCGTGTTTGGTCCTAGCCTTAATATTTCATTTGGGTGTTATATTAAGGACTTAAATCAACTAACTTGAAATTCTCTCATTGTAAATATCTAGTTCAGACAACTATGGTCTTCCCAAATCTTTTGGAACAAGCTTTGCTCTTAAAGATGATATCATACGTGGTTATCAATGTGAAAGATTAATCCCTTTGTTGTGCATTAGTGGAAATGGAAATCATACTTCACTTCCTCCACCTCCTCAAATTATTCTCCCTGACCCACAAATTCGAAGACATGAAAACAAGGACGGAAAGTCTGTGTGTGCACATGTCTTTATATGAAGTCACACATTGACAGGCTAAGAATGTTGGGTGTCGTGTTCCCAAGGAATTTGGCTATTGACTGGGTTCTTCAGTCACTTCCCGAGTCATATAGTGAGTTTTTTAAAGACTACTATGTGACAGATCACAACATGACCCTTATTGATCTTACTTATTTGCTGATTATTGCTGGATTAGAATTGATTTGGTGCAATGGTCAAGCAAATTTGACTGGAAGATCTACCTCTCAAGCTGACATGGGCAATGACATGGATATCCCAGAAATGATTCCTTCTCCTAAAGGAAAGGAATTGGCCATGATCAAAAGTTTTGATCATAAGGGAAAGGCCAGATCTGAGATTGTTCCATATGTCTTTCCTAATGAGAATGTTTGTTTCTATTGCCATGGAAAGGAACATTGGAATCGAAGATGCCCTGACTACCTGAGAACTTTAGTCAGATTGTATGGTTCTGCTTCAGGTAAGTCCACTATCTAACTCTATTAACTTCCTAATTGTTGATTCTTAATACATGATGTGGATAGGTTGCATTTTGATGTTTTGTAGGATCATACAAAAGGAAGGAAGCTTAAAGGAAGAGTATGTTGAATCTGGTCGCGAAGATGGATTTCAATCGCGTGGTTCGATGATCGGATTTTTGAGCTGCTGCTTAAGAGTTATGATAGATTTCTTAGAAATTTGTAATAACATAATTTTCATATGTAATTGCATTGTAAGGAAAAAGTTTTTCCGCATTTTATAAATAAATAAAATTTTGGTTTTAGTTTATTATATCTCCTTGCAATGGAATTTGTGAAAATTGATGTTTTTATGTTTCTATATTAGCAATAAGAATTTGATTCCTTCGTTTGTGGTAGTGTCGAGAATTTTCCAAATAAGGAAAGATTTTCATCACCCAGGTTTCAATTGGATAGCAACTTGGAATCATGCAACTTGTATTGTGTGATGATTGAGAATTTTCATCTTTGGGAAAGTAAGACTAATTCCATGTTCATATGAATATGTGAGTCAAGTGAAGGACTGGGAGATTAGGTACACTTGGTTGTGTACTGGTCACGGTCCACCTAAAAGATCAATAAAACTATTCGTCATGATTTACTGAAAGTAAGTAAATATGGTTATGCTTACAAGTTGAAGTATAATTCTGAAACTTTGGAAAAGTTTCAATGTAATGCGGAACAAATGAGAAGAATTAAATTAGGCAGACAGATAAAAGTTTCTCCAATCTGAAAAGATAGGAGAGTACTTTAGTATCGTGTTTTTTGATCAACTTAATGACTATGGAAAACCATATTATAATTGATCCTCTAAGGATACCTTAGTGCACTCTTATGTCTAAGAAGATGAATCGTGAATTGTTGAAATGGTTAAATCAAAAGGTGAATCATACTTTGTTCCAAAAACAAGTCTTAGAATCATACTCCAAGATTTTAAATTGAATGACATAATCTTAAAAAACGTTTATAACACTTTTCAAATGTAGATTAAAATGCATGTTACTCTTGTACATTTGAAATTGGTAAGTTGTGATGTCTTGGTAAGGAAAAAGACCAACTAAGCCAATTGTGTGAAGTGGTTGTCTTGATAAGACACTCAACTAACTATTGAATATTTGTTTGTTAAGAATGTTTATTGACAAAGTGAATCTTACATGTCAAGAGGTCAGTGGGAATCTTAAAGATTTTGAAAGTTTCAAGAACAAATAAAGAGTAAACCTATTGTTAATCACTAGCACACAACTTGAGGTTGTAACCTATCGTGTTGACATATTCTTGTTTCGGTGCCCATTCTAGTTAAAGTTGACTATGTATGTGAGTTCTATGCATTCTCAATTGTTTGTATAACAACTTGGAAGCAATGGTAGGCCCTTGTGCTGCCAACTGGCAAGAAATTAAGATTAAACAAGTTAGTCCATTTGGGTTTGGATTTGTCACTAACCTTGACTTGTGATTATGGTTATGAAAAATTCACATGGATAGGAACACATACACCATAAAATCTAAAGTTTCATAAGGTTTCTCTCCAATTCATGAAAATGATTGTAAGGAAAAGCTTTCACTAAGTAGATTTTAATAGTTAGCAATTGTGATATTTGCATTCTCAAATTCGATTATGATTATAGCACCCCTCTTCATAATTTGAATTGTGAGATATGGAAAATGTCTAAAGCATTTTAGACTTATGGCTATAAGTTATAAAAATTGTTTACACACATGTGAGCTATCTAAGGAAAGGTGTATGATTTTGAGAAGCCTAGATAAAGTCTTGTTGAAGCATCTTGTATCAGAAATCTGAACTTTGGTAAGAAAGTCAATAAGTATTGATTTCTAGAAGTCCAGTTGGTTTTTAAGTACAAAGCTAGTGGGAGCATAAGTGTTAGAATAGTAAGATAATAATTATTATGCTAGTGGGAGCATAATTATTATGTAAAGTGTTGCAAGTTAGCAATGTTAATTATAGAAAACAAAAGTTTCAATTTGCAAACATGCAGGGTTTGAAAAGTTGTTTTGCTATAATTAAGGGAGAGGAATTCATACTTCATTTTAAAATCTAAAATCTTAGATTGAGTTTTTAATCAAATTTAGTAATATATATATATATATATATATATATATATATATATATATATATATATATATATATATATATATGAATGCTATGTTGGAATGGTTTAACATAAGGAAATTCTATATATGGAAATGATAATTGCGTTCTCAAAATTTGATTATGATTACGGCATCCCTCTTCATAATTCGAATTATAAGTCGATCAAGTATCATGTCTTTATGTTAGACATTATGAATTGTGTCCCATATGCTTCAGGTATAGGATCGATTGCAAATGCTATAATATTCTCGTGTTCTAATTTTCCAAATGCCTAGGGCATTAAGAGGGAAAAGGGAATAGAACCGGATAGGACTAAAGTGGTTAAACAACTGTTAAGGACAGTCTAAGGTTCGCCAAGGGTTGGCCGCTTAAGGATAGTGGAAAGTATAGTAATGGATGGACCATATTGACATTATTATGAATAGACAAGAGTCTATTAATAATGAGTTGCCGTATGGAAAATATGGAATGTTTCCATATTGGGGGTTGAGGAATAGATGAGAAAGTTAGAAACTTTTATACAGGAAGGATGTTAAATGGAATGTACTTTGAATTTGAGACTTAATTTCCATGGAATTGTCTTGTAACAATCTCTAAAGGAATATTTTGAAATATTGTTGGTCAAGTCTCTGTGACTTTTGGAACCTAGATATTACAAAAGAATCATTGCATGATAGTTTAGAATCTAACACTTTCTAGCAGTGACAAGAATTTGGAATTCTTACACTTGCAAGAAGGATTTGGAATTATGAAATGAGCATCATTGAAATGTTGTCAATTGATCTATTTCACAAAGTAAGGACCATAGACAAACATAGTGTGCATGCTTGGAGCATGGGAAAACTATTATTTTATTTCAAGTATTAAGTTGATTATTCGAAAGATTATACAATGAAAATGAGTAATCAATATGGGAATCAAAAGTTTTGGGGCCATATAGGATTAGTATTATTCTTGTGTTTCACTTTGCATTTTTTGACATCCCGAATAACTAGGTTATTCAAACCATCCATAGTCGATCATACTTTGGAAGTAGGTATTAATGCAAGACTGACATGAATGGGTCTGTAGTTTGTCTAGGTGTTTTAGACATAGCTACAGTGTTCATGATTACTCCTAGAATAAGATTTGAGTATTGGATTCAACCTACACTCATCTGAATCACTTCATGAATTTTATCACAAGTGATTGTGATACGATAGTATATTATATTGTTGAAACGGAGACATGTGAGTTGTAGTTGCAAGTCGGTTGCACATTGACATATGTAAACGCACCAGTAACTTGGTGTTATAAAACATATTGTTACATGTAATTTGATGAGTAAGTACAAGCAACCATTTGAGTCGAAGTTTATCCGTTCCTTTTACTCCATGTGGTTAAAAGCAATATCTGTGGGCCCCTTGATGATTTAGTGATGACAAACCTAAGTGTTTGGCCAAGCCTGGACTGATTTGATTTGTTCAATTAGTTGGTCGTCATAAATCGGAAATCGGGAAACAACAAATGGACAGAGAGAATGATTATAATCCATGTCTCAGTCCATATGATATCTAGAATGAAGGAATATATGATTCTTATCTAATGGACGCGTCATTGACTAGGTCAGAGTTCGAAAGTGGCTTTTAAGAGCTACGATTGCAAGTCGGGTTGAGGAGTCATACATGCAATAATAATTATTAGACTTATCCATGTGGGAGACTGTTGGATTAGGTGTCTATGCCCATAACTATAATTGGTATGTACTTGATCCGAGAGTAGAATGGTCCATTTAGGTTGCATATCACCAGGACAATTTGATAGGATGGACTTTTGAGAAGAGGTTATTTATGATTTGTTAATATATTATAAGCTCTAATATATTAATATGAAATCATATTATTTAATTAGTATTTATCAAGAATTAATTTGGAATTAATTTTGTGATCAAAAGAGACTAATTAAATATATGGGGATTGATTGGTAAATCATTCATTCTTATGGTATGGGCCAATGATCCATGATTCCATAGGTTGGGCTAAACCCATGTGACAACCCATGGATGATCCATGGGAGTTTAAACCCATGGAGCCTAAGGAATATGGAAGGTCGTGCACATTAGGGTTTACATGATGTAACCCTATTCTTGCCACACTATATAAGAAGCCCCTTAGCATTCAAAATGGAACACTAGTTTTCTTGGAGATCATTGAGCCAATTTTGATGTTAGGATATTCTCTCAAAAGTCATCCTTTGTTCTAGGTGTGCTGTGATTCCATTATAGGCGTTCATACTATTGGTGGTAAGTTCTTAAAGGCCAAACACAACAAGTTCTACAAGCTACATAAAGAAGTAAACTCCTAACTAGTATTTTATGTTGTTTATATCAATTGTATGTTAGTTATAGGCTTAAAGCTTTGGAAACAATATTGCATGTATAATTAGAGAAAACATAGATCCAAAGCTTTTAGGGTGGTATGTGCACCATAGGATGTTGTATACGAAACCTATCAGTATGGGCCCATACTACCGGAAGCACAGTACCCATACGCATAGCAAGGAAGTTACAACTCCTAGGGTTTAGTTGGGAGTTGGTTCCCTGTTATTTATACGGTTTATCTGATATCTTCCTGGTGTATTTTTTAGTATGGTGGTTACGAGACAATTTGTGACTAGATCCGGATCAGGATCAGGAGATGGCGGACAAGAGGGATCGGCAATGCCCGAGGTCATTGGTCAGATGAGGTCGGATGAACTGGATGCCAGGATTTTAGAGATCCTGTATGATGAGGTCACCACTCTGTTCCGGGCATATCAGCCAAAGATGCTTGGGTTATTTAAGACTGTTATGGTTGAGTACTTCGACAAGTGTTATGCAGCCATTGTTGAGATGGCTGCCGTAGCAGCTGTAACGGCAACAGGAAGAGGAGTTGGTCAGGATTTCCAATACCGGGACTTCAATAATACAAATCCCCCAAAAATTGATGGTCTCAGGATCCAATCAGAGCCATGAGGTGGTTGTCTAACGTGGAGGGTTGTTTCTTCACGTGCTCATGTCCTGCTGAGGTCCGAGGCAAAGGACATATGGAGGTTGACGACTGGATCTTTCACTTATGACTAGGGAGATATGGTTACTTGGAAGCAGTTCAGTGATATGTTTCACGCTCGCTACATTCCGCGAGTCAAGTAGGAGCGGTTAGCTTAGGAGTTCTTAGAGATGAGACAGGATGGTGAGACGGTGACAGAGATCATCCGTATGTTCACGGAGAGGGCGATGTTCTGCCCGGAGTTTTCTTCTGAGTAGGATCAGATGACATGTTATCTGAGCATGATCAAGACAGACAACCGTCAGTTTGTTACTACCCAACGATGTGATACTTTGTTGGAGTTACATGAGGCCGCTAGGCGGCGGGAGCTTGAGATTGAGTTACAAATGAGAGAGCAGATGCAGGCCCCGGTGCAGTCACAACCAGCACCAAAGTAGTCTAAGACCGATGATTCAAGATCAGGAGGACAGCAGGGCCGCACTTGTGGTAAGTGCAGCAAGAGTCATTTTGGGGTTCGTAGATCGAGCAGTGTGTGTCATAAATGCGGAAAGGAGAGGCATTTTGCGAGGGATTGTCTCCAGACAGCCCCGGTTTAGTATATGAGGATCTAATACCACTGTGATCAGGTTCGTCACATGAAGACCAACTGTATGCAGCTCGCTGCCAGGCCAGCGCAGACTCCAACACAGGCTACACTGAGGATTACTGACGGGAGTCAAGGTAGAGCAGCACCACCGAGGGCTCACAGATGCGCCTTCCAGGTTACAGCAGAAGAGGCCAGGGCAGCACCAGATGTGGTTGTTGGTATGTTTCTATCCTTTATATTACTGATTATATTTATTTTATGCTTATATGTGTCACACCCCCAAACCTGGATGGTGGAAACATCCGGGGGTGGATGACTTTCATGTATTGTATCATATCCATTGAATAATAGTAAAGAAAAAAAACATGACCATCATATATATAATTGGAAAAGTTACATCATTGTAAGTGTTACATGTTTCAAAAGGAAATTACAATATGATGACAAAAAGACTTGTTCGACGCCTTAGTGCCCCATCCTCAAAAGCGGGTGTTTACCTGTTTTACTGATTTCCTGAGAATACAAGTTGTTTGAAAAAGTGTTAACATTTACATTGGTGAGTTCATAAGTGTTTGGTATGTAGAAGTATGTTCTTTTGTTCTTTGAAAACGTAAGTGGGTTTTTCCATAAAATCCTATATTATCTATAAAACTAAACCGTGATTGTTTGTTTGTAAAGTAATTATGTTTATCCTGGAAAATTCTATATTTTCCATAAAACTGAATTGTGAACTGTAAGCTAAACTGTCAACCGTAAACTGAATTGTAAACTGAACTGTGAATTGTAAACTATTTGAAGTTGTGGGTTTCCGTGTAAAATAAACGTATCGTTGTTTCATTTTCTGAGTTTCTATAATCGTGCTAGCCATGACTTTCCTGCCTCGATGTTCTTCAGACATCGAAATGATATGACATTTGTCACCCATAACCTGCCGGTCTGACTATAGCTAGTAGTTAGGGTGTGGGATCATCAATCCCGTATAGATCTATACACAAGTATCACGCTCTCCGTTAGGAGACTCGGGTTATAAAACAGGACTTCCATGGATACCTAGGTAAGTATGACGAAGACAAGGTCTCACAATTTTCCAACGAGTTACGTGTTTTTGTAATGAAAAATGTTCGTACATGAAATTGTTACTCCTTTCGTTATGTTTGTAAAATAGAAAAATAAACTTATTTTTATATAATCGTCCCTTTGTTCCAAAAACGGTAAAATAATGAAAATGTTTCTCGAACAATACCTACTATAGTTTAATGTATATGTTCTGACGAAATAAAAACCATTTCGTTTTTACGTAATTTACATGGAATTATTAGAACTGTTTGGTGGTGATGTTGTTTCGCATATTAGTAATCTTTACGTAAAATGCATAAAAAGGTAAGAAAACATAAATAATAGTTTGTATATTTACACAAGTTTCCATGTGTTTTACTTATATTTCCCCCCACCCCCCCCCCCCACCCCCTAAAACATAGCAAAATTATTGAAAAACATAGGGGTATGAACTCACCTTTTGTTTGATTACGGTTTAAATACCGAGATGAAACGGTGATCCTTGGGATAGAATACGAGAAGAATATCATAATCCTAATAGTTTTAAACACATAATAATATGTAAAAACATGAAACTTAGTAATTTAAGTGTTGAATAAACACTAAATCGTAGAAGAATACTTAACAAAACTTATATCTATTTTGAGGTGAAGATCTCCTGGAACTTGAATTGAAAGGATGAAGGAAAATGGGTTCGCTAATTTGAGAGAGTTTGGGAGTGAATTTGTTTACTGATGAATGAAGCTTAAATGGTCTCCACTTCATTGCTTAAATAAGAAGTAAAGGATAAGAGGTTGATGGGAGGTTTACCTTGAAATGTGTATTCTATCATATTGGGAACTTAATCTGCCAAAATATCTAGATACTTAGGGGTGTTTTTGGCCATACTTCATTTGGAAAGAAGTAAATTCGGTCCAATGGTCAAGGAGAAAAGGAAATTCGTTCATGGTGGTCCAAGAGAAAAGTGAAATCAGTCATGGTGGTCCAAGAGAAAAGTGAATTCGGTTCTATCTTTCATAAAGTATTTGATTTCGGTCCTAACACTTCTAAAAGAAATAGATTTCGGTCTTATGGTTTCCCACGATTCTCAAAACTGAATTCCTTAATGTATTATACGATAACATGCTTTTAAAATTATCATATTGACTTGTGTTGACTCCTTTTGGCTCCTTAATGTTTTGTTGACTTTATTTGTATTACAAAGGTTCATTCCAACTTGGCTTACAAAAGTGTATATACCTATGAACTTGTATAAGCATGCTCTACTGGTTTCTAAAGTTTCATTGCATCAAGTGCGTTGTGAATTTACTAGTACCTAGTTAGAGTTTAGACCTACTTTGCTCTAGAATTTTTCAGTTTGTCACAATATGTGTTGTACCATGTTAGGTACATTCTTAGTGAACTCCTTGCCTGCTTTGGTATTAATCGACTCGGGGGCGAGTCGGACATTTGTCTCTCAGACATTTAATAAGGAGTTCGAGGTGCCATTAGGAGAGCTAGAGTGTCTGTTGCGAGTCTCTATTGTCAACGAACACGAGGTTTCCGCTTCTTCAGTTTTTCAGGATTGCGTGTTGGAGATCTTCGGGGTATCTTTCCTGATAGACTTGATCTCGATTCCTATGGGAGATGTTTGTGTGATGGTAGGTATGGAATGGATTAGTCGCTTCGGTGCCTTGATCGACTATGAGGGTCAGCGTGTGCTAGTTCGGACCCCAAGTGGGGGAGAATTGATTGTCTACGGTGAGGGTACCAGATTGGGATCAGGGTTTTTTGCGACTGCCAGGGCTCGAAAGTACATTCAGCATGGGTGTGCGGGTTATTTAGCATATGTGGTGGATATGCGGGTCAGGGATCAGACCACGGTTTCAGAGGTTCCAGTACTCAAGGAGTTCGCAGACGTGTTTTCAGAGGAGTTACCCGGAGTGCCTCCGGAGAGACAAGTCGAGTTCAGTATCGACCTAGTGCCATGTGCGGCCCTATTGCCAATGCGGTGTACCGGTTGGCACCAACGGAGATGCACGAGCTGTCATCACAACTGCAGGAACTGTTGGGCAAGCAGTTCATTCATCCGTGCAGTTCTTCATGGGGAGCGTCGATCCTCTTCATCAGGAAGAAGGATGGTTCACATCGGATGTGCATTGACTACCGGGAGTTAAACAAGTTGACGGTGAAGAACCTATATCCACTCCCGAGGATAGATGCTCTTTTTGATCAGTTGCATGGGGCATCACGATTCTCCAAGATAGACTTGAGGTCCGGGTACCATCAAGTCAGGGTTAGAGAGGAGGATGTGGAGAAGATCGCATTCCATACTCGTTATGGACACTACGAGTTCGTGGTGATGCCGTTTGGGCTCACCAACGCGTCGGCGATATTTATGGACCGGAAGAATCAAGTCTGCAGACCGATGCTCGATCGTTTGGTCACTTTGTTCCTAGACGATATCTTGGTGTACTCCAAGACTCGAGAACGGCATGAGGAGCATCTTCGGGAGCTATTGGAAGTTTTGAGGTGAGAACAACTTTATGCCAAGTTCTCGAAGTGCGAGTTTTGGTTAGGAGAAGTTCAGTTCCTTGGACAGTTTGTTAACCAGAAGGGGATTTTGGTCAATACGGCCAAAATCGAGGCGGTTTTGCAATAGGAGGTTCTGAAATCTCCCTCAGATATCATGACTTCTTAGGATTTGCAGGGTATTACTGGAGATTCATACTGGATTTCTCCAAGATTGCAATACCCCTCACTCGTCTGACGAGGAAGGGGTGAATTTCCGGTGGGGCCCTCAGCAGTACAGGGCATTTGAGACCCTAAGACAACAACTATGTGAGGCTCCAGTATTGACTCTCCCAGAGGGAGTTGAATATTTTGTAGTATTTTGTGATGCATCCAAAGAGGATGGGTAATAGCCTATACGTCGCGGCAGTTGAAGCCACACGAGACAAGATACCCTACTCATGATTTGGAGTTGGGAGTGGTGGTATTCACTCTCAAGATTTGGAGACATTATCTCTATGGGCTCCAATGTACCATATACATGGACCACAAGAGTTTGAGACACATCATGGATCAGTCGAACCTGAACATGAGACATCGCAGGTGGCTAGATGTAGTCAAGAACTACAATTGTGAGATGCTTTACCACCCATGTAAAGCGAATGTAGTTGCGGATGCTCTGAGCCGCAAGTCAGGTGGATCTTCTATTCCAATGAAATGTATGAGGATATCGGTGGATTCTCCACTTGTGAGCTTGATCAGGGAAGCTCACACTAAGGGTATGTGTCAGGAAAATTTGAAGCTCGAGAAGATTAGGGGTGAGAACATCTAGTTTGTGCAAGATACCCGGGGATTATTGACCCTTTATGGTCGGGTCTAGATTTCGATGTCTGGTGGGGCCAGACAAATTGTTCTAGAGGAGGCTCATAAGTCTTGCTTCTCTATTTACCTGGGGGCCACCAAGATGTACCAGGTTTTGCGATTGAGTTACTGGTGGCCATGTATGAAGAGGGAGATTGCATGGTATGTTGAGAGGTGCTTGACCTATCGGATGGTCAAGGCCAAGCATCAGAGGTCGCATGGTCAGCTACAGCCTCTGGAGATTCCCTTGTGGAAATGGGAGCAGATCACGATAGATTTTATCACCAAGCTGCCAAGGACAGTGAATGGCTATGACGCTATTTGGATCATCGTGGATCGTTTAACCAAGAGCAACCACTTTTTAGCTATATGGGAGATTTCATCGGCCGAGAAGTTGGCTGATTTATATATCCGGGAGATCGTAGCTCGCCATGGGGTGCCAGTCTCTATTTTCTCAAACCGCGATGTTCGATTCACCTCTCGTTTCTGGCAGAAGTTCCACGAGGAACTGGGCACGCGTCTACACCTCAGTACAGCCTATCATTCGCAGACAGATGGCCATAGTGAGCGGATCATACAGACACTTGAGGATATTCTGAGAGCATGTGTTATCAACTTTGGTGGGATCTGGGACTTCTACCTACCCCTTGTAGAGTTCTCCTACAACAACAATTTTCATTCAAGTATTGGTGCCCCACCATATGAGCTGTTGTATGGACGGTGATGTCGCACCCTAGTCTGTTGGGGTGAGATCGGTGATAGGGTGATGGGAAGGACAAAGGTAGTCCTGCAGAATACCAAGAGGATTCAACAAATCAGACAACGACTGCAGACCGCTCAAAGTCGACAGAAGAGCTACGTCGACAGGCACCGATCTGAGCTAGAGTTCCAGGTGGGAGATATGGTATTATTGAAGGTCTCACCCTTGAAGGGTGTGATCCGCTTCAGGAAGAGGGGGAAATTGGGAACCTAATACATCAAGCCATTCAGGATCATTGCCAAGGTTGGCAAGGTGGCATAGGGGGCGTTGAGGGAGGGCAAAATGGGCAGCTGCATAGGGCCCAATTTTTTATTATATACTTTTATTTAAAATACATACTTAAAATAACAATAAGGGCCCATTTTTTTTTGGCTCGTACAAGGCCTTTGATGATATTTGATTCCTTAGGACCGGCCCTGCAAGGTGGCGTATAGATTGGATCTTTCGGATGAGCTTCGTCAGATACATAACACTTTCCACGTTTCTCAGTTGCGGAAGTGCATATTGGACGAGGATGAGTTAGTGTCATTAGATGACATTTAGGTTGACGAATTCTTGAATTATGTGGAGCAGACGGTGTCTGTGTTGGAGATGAGATCAAGGTTTTGCGTAACAAGGAGATACCACTGGTAAAGGTGCAGTGGCGGTATCGGAAAGAATCCGAGTGGACTTAGGAGCCTGAGTCCGAGATGCGGGAGCATTATCCACATCTATTTGCTACAGCAGACTTCGAGGAAGAAGTCTAGGTCAAGCGGAGGAGAGTTGTAACATCCCGACAATTGTAGGTATTTCTGAATCCTTCTATTTATTTTGTCAATTGTAGTCCCTGGGGCTGGAAGAGTCGAGCCATGTGAAGCCTAAGGGCTAAAGTTTCAACTTTGCGATCAGGAAGAGTAGCTAAGCGTACATAAGGTACGTTGAGCGTACTAGGTGTGCCCTAGTACGCTGGGCGTACACTTTTGTATGCTAAGTGTACTCACGTCAGATGGAAACCCTAATATTTACGGTTTCTTGTGAGCTCAAAACCCTCCATCATCTCAGCCTCCATATATTTGAGCCGTTTTTCCCAAACCCTAACCCCTTTCTTGAGTGTGTGAGCTAAAAGAGTGTGTTTTGTATAGTTGAAGAAGAAGGTGTTGCATCAAGAAGTTGGAGAAGGAAGACAAGCTTGTAAATCTAAGGTTTCCTTGTGCTCTAGAAGCTCCATGAGATAAAAAGCTACAACCTTTATGCTTTTATGATGTTGATCTTGCTATGCTAGCTTTATGAAACCATTTCTTGTCCCAAAAGTCCCAAGTTAGTGCATGTTATGTTTTGAACAAAATAAGCTGCCTTTCCAGACACTAGAAAGGTCTTAATGGATTAAGACCATGTATTAAGAACTTTATGGACATCCAGAGTCTTAAAGTTCAATACTTTATGGTTTTAAGGCACATTTAGTCGATTAATCTGGAGTTTAGGCTTATGTTCTTAAGCCATTAAGCACTTATTAGGGTTTTGGTGAAACCTTGCATACACCCCACATAATTTCTATATGCCTAACATACTGAGTCAACTGCCCTGATGGTGTTCAACGCAAAACGGAGGTACGTCCAGCGTACTAGAGGAGTACGCCCTCTATTGGGATTTTGACGATTTGCGATTCGGGATTAGGCTCCTGTTGGGCCAGTTTGACATCTGCCTTGTCGGGCTTTCTGAATAAATGTGCTTTGCACTAGTAGTTGTAGTAGATCTTAAAATGAGGCCCGATTTGGGAGTTAGTGCCTAATTAGGAAATTGGGCCAATAATGGGCCTTATGTATATGGACTTTTGGATATTGAGTTTGACATTGGGCCTTAGCCCAAATTAGAAAAAAAAGGCAAAAATGGACTATTCGGACTCTTAGTCAAGATTGATATCCGATGTGTTGACTTAGTATTTTTCATTTTGGATAGTTCGGGATTTTCGGTGAGACATCGGTTGGAGACTTTCAGTCCAGTTCATCACTACTTTCAAGGTGAGTCGTCCTCACTATACTAACAGGGTCGAAGGCACCAATGCCAGCCCTTTTCGGATTTGTATATGGGTTTATTGCATGATATGCTTATTGATTTACATCCTGGTAGTTAGGATTGTCATATTCTTAGTGACCTGGTTAGGTCGGTATCCTAGTATATAGGATAATGCTATGTTAGTGACTGGTTAGGTCGGTATCCTGGTATATAGGATAATGATATGTTAATGACCGGTTAGGTCGGTATCCTAGTTATAGGATGTAGCTTTGATTAGTGATATGTAAGATCGGTTTGACTGTTATATATGTTAGCATATGATATTTATGTGCACATGATTGTTTGATTGGGGTTTGGGTGGAGGTGGACCTACTTTGTGCTGAAGGCCAACATACCCAGGGTGGACCAGATAGACTACAGACTCGATTAGGGCATATTAGTCAAACTGAAGGCCCAAAGAGCGGTATGGATAGGCTGAAGGCCCTGAGAGGTGGTCCAGACGTACCGAAGGATCGGAGAGCGGTCCAGATAGACTAAAGGCTTGCGAGGCGGTCCAGTCAGGCTGATGGCTCATTATACATGTTGTTTGTTTATATGATATGATTATGATTGTATGGCCTTGGTATTTTGGGGAAAACTCACTAAGTTTCGGGCTTACAGTTGTTTGTTTTTTTCGGGTACTTCTAATGATCGCGGGAAGGCAAATGTGTGATCGTGCGCCTCCTCATGTTTTTTACGATTTGATTATGTGATACTCTGACATTAAACCATTCTGAAAACATGTTTGTAATAATTATCGGTTTTTGAATGATTTAAAAAGTTTTAAATTGGCTTGAATTTTATGGATGTTACAGTTCTCTTAAACTGATAAAACATAATTGGGTTTTTTTTAATAGTTTTAAAACTTCGTTGAGCATATAAGTCATTTTCCCTTATAAAGAAATCATAATTATAAAAAGATAGAAATTGGAAACAAGTTGTAAAACATGTTAGCCAAAGGCCTAAATCTGTATTTTTACTTGAATATGAATCAACTGTCACAAGCCTAACCAACCCATAGCCCACTAGCCTAAAAATGAGAAAAAGGAAAGGGAATCATGGGATTAGACCTCACAACGGAGCGAGTTTTGACCCTGATCCGCTCCAAACCCGTGAAAAGTTAATAGGTTTGGATCATATTTTATGATTCGTTTACCCGTTAACGACCCATACCCGTTAACCCTTTTATTAAAAGGGTCGGGTATGGATCACTATCGATCTGATCCGTTTATGATCTGCCCCGTATAAAATTTTAAAATATAAATTTATTATTTATAAGTTATACATTTATAAATTTATCACTAAAATAGTGTTCTGTACATGACTCGAGGAGTTCGATCATTGCACTTCCACTTCCTGGTTCCTAATGGCCAAAATTCTGTCGACTCTCAATACAATTAAATATATGAAACTAGTATTACAGTCATAGTTGACAACCAAGAACAAGAAGAAAATGATTCAATTTATCTCATTTCATAGATGAGTTTTCTACAATCGACATTCCACAATCAAGTTTGTTTTCTAAAATTCTAATATAATCGATTAGTCTCATCTTCTCTACTCCAATTCTATGTTATTGAAATCAACTTATTGAAATTGTTTGTTGCTGCCTTACTTGTTACTGAAATCTTGTGTTACTGTGCAAAAATTGTGACTTAAAACCGGGGTACTTGTTGAAATCGTGCCTTACTGAAATAATTTGTTATTGAAATCTACTACAATCGTGTGTCATTTTCTCATGCATGTTTGCAATAGTAGACATTTGTTTTGTTTTGGAAACCTTATTTTTTAAGCTATAATTGAAGTTTGTTTTTGAAATAGTGTTGTCTCGTTTTAGTGATTCATGTTATATGTGTTCGAATACATAATTATAACATAATCTTAATATTGTAAATAGGTCGGGTAAAATGGTTGAAAATCCGTTGATCCGGTGGATAAGGGTATGCCTTTATTTATTTAAAACCTTGCGGCTTACAGGTCAGGCTTGGATCAACATTTGAAAATTGCTTAATGGGTTTGGATCAAGATCAATTCGCTCCAAACCCGCTTCATTGACAGATCTACTTGGGATGATCTTCCCAAAATTTGTTCTCCCTTTCGTAATTTGACGGCCAATGCACATATATGGGTTTTGAATGGTTTCGATTATAATTATTTTTTTTTGGTTTTTTGAAGTAAAATTGCATTATGAAAATCATTTTTTCGGTTTAAAGAACGGTTCAAATAGGTAATAGTTCAAAACCGGAAAAGAAAAAAATTGGTTTCAAGTATATATATTAAAACTTACGCTTAACCGGTGGTTCAGTATAAACTTAAAAGACTCTCAAAAAGAATGGTCAGGTTGTTGCAGTTTAAGAAAAAAACAGTTTGTTTGTGCACTTCTAACACCAGTCAGCGTTCCTCGGATTCTTCATAATTCGGATAAAACCAAATTGTCCAATTAGAGAATTTGTATTGAGAAATTTAGTTCGAATATCCAGATTTTTGGATTGGTATTCAAGGAAACCGAATTACTATTTTGGATTTTTAATATGTTTGGGTTTATAAAATAGAACTGAATAGTCCAAAAAAACGAATAATGATTTATTATGTATTTATATTTAATGTATTTCTATAATTATTTATTAATTTATTAAGTTATTTTTCAAAGAGATTTAAAAAGATCTACCTAATAAAAAAAAACTTATTACACATTTTCTCTAAAAATATATTATCTATAAAATATTAAACTATAATATATTTTTTTAATATTTATTTATAAATTTTAAACCACAACAAGATAATTTATTTTAATTTTTTCAATAATTTTTCTAATAGTGTAATTATATGTAGTTTTAAAATGTTTTGGTCTATGAAAATTAAATTACAAAATTCGATTCCACCGAATTGTAAATTGTTTGGATCAGACCGAATTTAAATTTAAGTTGAACTATTCGAATCCATGTTCTGGAACCGATGCAAACGAACACCACAAGCCGTTCGTATAGGTATCTAGTATCATGATCCAAACTAACGGGACCTTATTGTCGATTGGACGATTTTGATTACGCTAATTATTATTTATATCATTAACTGCTTTTTATATAAATTAGAACAAATTATTGAAATCGTCCTTGTGGTTTGGTTAAAATTATGCATTTGATCCCTAACTTTTATTTTGCACTCAGACCATCCCTGTAGTTTCTTTTTGTTATGATTTTTGTCCTTGTGGTTTAGTTAATATTACGCATTCGGTCCTTAGTAGACATAAAAAGACTATTATACCCTTACCAAATTTTATTTATGTTTAAAAGAATATTAAAGATTATTTCCTAAAACTACTTTAGATATTATTAAAAAAGTTAAATCCCATGCATCCCCACCACCCCCAGTTGACTTCTTCCCTTCTACAACTAGAAGCCATCGACCATCGTAGTTCAAACCATACCTCTCTACCCTAACCTCAATCCTAAAGCTCTGTTGTTCACCTTAACTCCCTGTCGGAGCCGCCTCCTCCCAAAATTTGCAAATTCTAAACTCACCATCATCATCAGTATCATGTGAACTACACCACCGGAAGCCTGTAACTGTAACGCCTCAACAAATCTAAAACTCTAAATTCGTCGAAAACCTGCACCTTCTTTGTTCTTCTCCGCCATCGCAACTTCCCATCTAATTGCAACTCTGTTAGAAATCCTATTGTGGGTTTAATCCCATTGTGTTCAAACTGATGATATCTTCGATTTGAGGTTAGGTTTTGAATTTAGGATTTGACTTCGGTTAGGATTTAGTTTTGGGATTTGATCTTGGTCTGGTTTTTATTTATGGTATATGATCTTAGTTTTAATTTTGATTTTGGTCCCGATGGTGATTGATTGTGGATGCAAGAGCTAAATGATGGTTGTTGTAGGATGTGAACATCATTGTTGCTGGAGGTAAATGGGGTGTTATGTGATAAAATCGATGATGTGGGGGATCTGAATAGGCAAGTGGTGTTGTCGGAATAGGTAAGTGGTGGTGGTGGAAGAATATGTGGGTGGTGATGGTGATGACTCGTGGTTGCCTAGTTATAATGATAGGGATGTGTCTATATGGCTATAGCAGTTGTCAAGAAAGGGGAATTGAGGTTACCAGATGTGATATGTAAGGGGTGGGCAGATGGTGGCTAGCGGTCACCGGTGGTAGTTTCTGGTGGCTGGTGGGTTTCTGATGGTAGTAGGTGGTGGTTAAAATAAACAGGTGGTGGTAATGGTGGAACCTATTGTATTAATTCATCTTTTAATTACTAAACAATAATAAAATAAAACTAATAAAATATGAAAAAGAAAATATAAACGGCATTATAGTCATTTTATGTTTATAAGGGACCAACAGCGCAAAATATCAAACCGTAAGGACGGTCCGAGTGCAACACAAAAGTTAGGGACCAAACTTGCAATTTTAACTAAACCGTAGGGATGACTTGAGTAATTTGTTATATAAATTATGATTTGTGGTAAGAAAAAACACTGAAAATCGAACATATTATAATTTTTTGATACTTAAAGAAAAACAATTATATATATATATATATATATATATATATATATATATATATATATATATATATATATATATATACACATACACACAACTTAATAAGCATTTAGCCTCAAATGCTGATGTAACACCCATAAAATTTGAGCCAATTTAAAACTTTTTAATTCGTTGAAACCATTCAATTATTACTATTTGTTTTCAAAATAGTTTATACATCAGAGATCCCATAAATCATAATCGTCAATCGTGGAAGTGTACGGTCAAGCCTTCGCCTACGCGCGGCCATCTGTTGAACCTGAACAATAAACTAAACCTATAAGCCCGAAAGCTTAGTGACTTACCCCCAAAATACCAACCTCATATAACCATAATCATATCAATATGACTGGATCGCCCGCACCGGGCCTTCAGTCTATCTGGATCTATCTCCAGCCTTCGGTATGACTGGACCGCCATACGGGCCTACAGTCTATCCGGACTGCTCGTAGGGTATGTTAACCTTCAACACAAAGCAGGACCGCCTCAACCCAACATCAAGCGAATAACCATGTGCACATATAACAGATAATCACATAACAATCGATAGACAAACAAACCGATCTAGCAGATCATATAGTATAACAACATCCTAACCAGGATACCGACCTAACCAGTCACTAACATAGCATCATCCCATATACTAGGATACCGACCTAACCCAGGCCACAGACATACCATCATCCTATATACCAGGATACCGACCTAAACCAGGTCACTGACATAGCATCATCCTAACGGATCATAAGAGCATGACAACATACTTTCTATCCTGATACCGATCTAACAGATCATAACCACATCAAACAAGTACAAGTACAAAAATCAGAAAAAAGGGCCGGCCTTGGTTTCCGTAGAACCTGTTGATAGAGTGAGGATAACTCACCTTGCAATGCTGGATGGAACCACGAAATCACGCTCCTGAACCACCGCCCCAAACTCCAACACCTATAACCATCAATGTTCCAATTCATAAATATCTGCTTACCAATTACTTTCAAAATTCAAACTGGTCAACCCTTGGTTCGAGTTCAAAGTCCACTGTCAAGGTCAACAGTCCATGTTGACCTCAACTCGTCGAGTACCCTCAAATACACGCCGAGTTCTTTGCATAACTTGCCAACTCGCCGAGTCACCATGCTACTTGCCGAGTCCAAGGCAATCTTCATCAGACTCGCCGGGTTGTTCATCCAACCTGTCGAGTTCATGACCATCTTCATATGACTCGCCGAGTCTACCATGCGACTCGCTGAGTCCCTTAAGTCCTTCATCCCTACAGATGCTTTTTAAGCCATGCCAAGGCTCCATACTACAGATCCAAGCTCCCAAGGCATCCTTATCATGTAGAGTTGCAAACTTTACATGCATTAAAGGCTCTAATGACTCAAAATGCCAATACCAAGATTGAAATGGGGTTTTACACTAGGGAGGGGTTCATACTTGCCAAAGCTGATAGCTTTATGGACTTATAAATCAAAGAGAGTTCAGATCTGAAGTTACAACTTCTGATCTAAGCTCACACCCAAGAATAGCTTCATAACCAAGCCAAGAAGCCCTAACTTCATCCAAAGAGGTCTAGGAAGGAATGAGGCCAACAATCATGAATTGATACCTCAAATAAAGCTAGTTGAGATAGACTTCATACGCACAAACCTTCTTTCTTCTAACTTGTTGATCTTCAAGCTTCTTGGATCAAGGTCTTCTTTCCAAGCTTGAAATTTACACTAATATGGAGCACACACACGAATTAGGGTTTCTGGACAATCAAGAGGCTGAAAAGGAACTAAGGGAGTCTAATCATCCCTGAAATAGGGTGCCAAACCATAGAAATTAGGGTTTCACCCTCTAGTTCCAACTCTTCGAGTCACTCTTTCGACTCGGCGATTTGGTCACTTAAACACGTGGCCCAAACCCACTGATACTCTACGAGTCAGGCAACCAACTCATCAAGTAGATATTGAATTCATGAGAATTCATAACCATAAATTGGTATTCGCAAATCGGGGCGTTACAATTCTGCTCCACTTGAGCTAGACTTCGTCCTCGAAGTCTGCTGTGATAAACATCCTAGGATAGTGCTCCCGCACTTTGCCTTCGGCTCCCATGTCCACTCGGACCCTCTTTAGTGCTCCCACTGCACCCTTACCAAAGGTACCTCCTTGTCCTATAGAATCCTTCACCCCTCTGACCAGAATGGCTACAGGCCTCTCCACATAATCCAGGCGCTCACCGACCTGAATGTCATCCAACGATACTACCGCCTCCTGATCCATGATGCACTTTTACAAGTACGAATCGTGAAAGGTGATGCAAATCACAAACAAACCTTTTAAAAAGTCCTATCCTACAAGCCACTTTGCCAACTGACAAAATCCTGATGATCCAACGTATCAAAAACCTAACTTTCCCTTTTTCCTAGAGCGAACCCTTTTTGCTGACATAATAATGCATCCTTTAGCTCTTATAATATCACACATAATCGATCCACTAATGAATACGAAGACTCATGCCTGGCCCAATCAGCCTCAGGCTGAATAACCAACCGAGCCTACGACGGCTCCAATCATCCCGAGGATAGAATACCCTTGTACCCCTTACATGTTTGGCCTTGGAATACCAAACATATCATATCTAGTCGAACATAGAGTCTAGTCATCCCTAGGATGGAATACCACTATGAACATAACTCGGGTCTACTCATATTTGAGATCCAAGGATCTATCCTTGCGTCTCATCCACCATTCTCTGATTCGCCACAACCGAGTGCAACTCCCCCGAATCTTCAACAATACATCCAGTCCGAACGCACTCCTACAACAGACATAACCAACACAATCTCTATGCCCACACCCTATGACTTGAATACCCTTACGTAGTTCTCAGCATAGGTATGGATTGCCTCTGAGCCCACAACATGAGTCTGGTAGGCCCTCCTCGGCCCTCGGCTCATGACTGGAATGATCCCGATGACGAACTGACATTGCTGTCGTCACTTCAGTTGCCCAACGCTCCGACCCTGCGGATATCCACTTTCCTCCACCACTACAAGGGCCTAATCGACACTCCTCTCATCAACGAGCAACATAACGATACAAAAACTACTACTATACATGAATCCCAAGTCATAAACCCACTTCAACTCTTCCTTCTACCATATGATGTTTCTCAAGCAAAGTCGAACCTCCTTGGTCCCAACTTGTCTACCCACGACCCTAAGATCGGACACCTCACCGATTACTGAACCGAAACACACACACAAATGGCAATCCCACGTGTCTTCCCGATAAGAAACCGACTAGCTGGACCTGCTTCCATGCCCTGCCACCAACTCCTGCCAATATAATGAATGTTACATGACCCATGTCAGCCTCACACACCTACCACTACTGGTCAGCCTCACACTCCTACCCCTACTGGCCAACCCAACATGCCTAATTAATTCAACTATCAAGTCAAAATTCTCAAGGTTTGTTGGTCTACCGCCTCAACCCCACCGCTCCCTTCGAGCCTCCGTGCCTACGAATTACAGTCGGCCCGCACCGAGTATCTTAGCCTATTGCATAGAGCAGGACCGCCTCAACCCTATCCAAATGCTATAGACAATCATGAGAAAAATTTACCCCGGTTCCCAGAACCTGAATGATAGGATATTCCAATCCCAAACCTTCCCAAAAATGACAAATACCCATTCGGATCCACTCTTAGCCCCCAACTGGAGTATTACCGGATCCAAGAAAATGAAACCTCGGAGACACTCCGAGCTGATGAGATCACCAAGATCCTTTGAACTCCATCCGACCACTAATAACAACTTACGATCAACCAAAATACACCGGAGTCCTCAGCCTACTCCAGAAGCATGATCAATACTTGGAACAGACCTATTGTTTACTATAGCATAGCCTACTCAATACCCGAACATAGATCTACAAACATATACAGAGTCTTCAGCATGACTGGACCGCCCTACTAGGCCTTCAGTCTATCTGGACCACTATAAAATGTTGAGCACCTTCCTGGACCCCCTTCCTGATGCTCTCTCCCATGCATCCTGTTCTCACCCACTTGGGGCTTCGAATTTCGGATCTACTCTGTGGACTATATCCCCAGCCTAACCCTAGGCCTCATGTCGATCGTCCACCCTCTTGGAAATCCATGGTCTGATCCCTGACCCGCATGAACACCACATACGCTAAATAACCCGCACTCCTGTGTTGAATGCACTCCTGAGCCCTGGTAGCTAACAAAACCCTCAATCTATCAATCAAAAAACCCTCAGAGTCAAGCACGCCCTCTACCGAATACTCAAGCTGAACTCGATTCTTGACTAGAACTCCAACCTGGTTTCCCAACTTCTACTATCAAGCACCCAGAAGACGTGTTCTTATGTTGGGGAGTTTTGCTGAACCCCCAATCAACACAACCCTCAAACCAAGCAGCCACTAGGGCCTCCATTCTCCCTATCGGGTTGTGAAACTTATTCCTGTTTCAAAACCTCTCCCACTTCCGCGTCTCAGTGTAACACTCCCCCACTTAGACTTGACTAAGCCTTCATAGTACATGAAAATTTGAGGATTCTAAATCCTTCTCACTTCCCAACGATCGATCTGATAACAACCAATTGTTTCCCACTAGTGCTCCATTGCTAGATAATCTCAATCGATCACATACTTCCAAGAACTAGATGACCACTTCTTGAATCCTAGTGAAACCGTCAGCCACTAATGCTTGAACAACCCCACACTCATGTTCCAAAGATCAACAGATAAATGCTCCAACTAATACCTCGACAACAAACCCCTTCCATTGGTGCTTTAGCCCGTCAATTACTAACGGTTGCTAACCACTGAATCCTGAAAATGTTGAATAACCCTTCTGTGGGACCCTATCCGCAGGCCTCCCACATAATACCCCCTTTTCCAAAGGTTTCCCAAACAAGATTCCCGCTCTCGGGCTCTAGAAATCATTCTCTTTAGGGTTCACACTCTGACTCTCATGCCAGCTCAAACGCCCATAGCTAAACTGCAGCAGCTGAAACAACCTCTGCCCTAAACTGGCCTACAAACTACTCCCAATACATAGTCTACAATCCTGAAAGTGCAACAAATTGCACAACCAATCCTTTCCATCCGATACAAAAGAACCAAGGCAAACCGGTCGTCACAAATATTTATGCCATGTTGACCATCTTGAGCTCACCGGCGCTGAATAATGTTGCCTCTTCCTGCAAGCAACTGACCCCGAGCTGAAATACAACCTGATCCTGGGGTTACAAGTCTGCTCACTCCTTCGAGATCGAAAGAATGAGAGGGCACAATCCTTGTCCTACAAAATGACAATCCAACCCATCAATTAACCATTCCACTTCCAGTTGCAAAATCCCAGCTGAACATAATCACCATTCCCTTCTGGAGTCCCCACGGCTCATAATCCGGCCTCGAGCAAACCCCCGAGCCTCAAATCTAGAAATCATGAGCTAGATTTCTCCGCTCAACCCGCGGAAATATAACGAGTACAGATCATATTCCTGATCCCAGATAACTGAAGCCTTCTACTCATCAGAATATGTACCAATAACAAGTCCCGGTACTGGAAAGCTCGTCCAGCTCCTCTCCCTACCTTCGTTACAGTTGATTAAGCTAGCGCAACAA